>NW_010422579.1:0-5241 GCF_000710305.1 Buceros rhinoceros silvestris
CCCCCCTTCTTAAATATGTTAACACAGAGATGCTACCACCTTTGCTGATTGGCTCAGATTTGGCCAGTGACAAGTCTGCCTTAACACTGGCTGGCATTGGGTTTATTGGTTATGTTTGAAACTTGCAGCTGCTTCTCACAGAAGCCACCCCTGCAGCACTCGCACTACCAAAACCTTGCCACAAATGCCCAATGCACCAGTGTCCAATAATTTGTTCTTTTCTAATAAAATCCATCTAACAGTCACATTTACAGTTTTTCTAGCCTACCACAACACTATTTAAATAAAGAATAATTCAGTAAGTCTATAGGTAACTAAATATCCCTCAACGCTGCAGCTAAGATATGCCATTATAACCCTAGTGCCCACTAACTACTCCCTAAAAAAACCACAGGTGCATTTAATGCACATTGTGCATTTAAATATTCACATAATGAAAGAGTAAAATGGGCCACATACCCATACACTGTGTCAGGTGATGTACTTTTACAGAAGAAATAATGTCGCTTGCTATTCTAACAGTTTGCAGAACATCTTGGATTTTCAGAGACTTTTCTGCCTTTTGTTTAAAAGCTTTGGGGTTTTTTTAGTATTCTTAATATTAGATTGTAGTGCTAGATGTCACAATAACCCACAAGAAAAAGTCAATCTGGTATGTTTGTTAGGTTATTGTACTGTATTACCTTCACTTCTGACTGACGTTGTAGAAAACTTTTAATTCACACACTTCATTAATAATGATGGATTCCAACTTTTTTAACTGTCCTGTACACTCAGTCTTAAAAATAGAAGCAAATGCATCAGTTGCATTGAAAAAAGCCCCCAACATTCATATTTGTGGTATCTGATTGTTCATATAAATCAAGATTTTTCTCTGTGTAGTGACAAAATCATAAGAACAGAATAGCACCTGTTCATTCTAGAAAGAGATGTGTTACCATATATAGATCTACACTATGAAGTCACAGCAGTAGGAAATTGAAAAGTTACCCATTCTTTCCCTTGAAACTACAATGTACCGTTGCACTTTCCTGCAGTTCCGAAGTCGTATGGTAAATTCTTCAGCCATTTTAACAAACTTCAATCAATATTAGATGTATGTTCAGCAGTCACATCCATCTACACAGCATGAAAACAAAAGTTCAAGGAAAAAGTTCATAGGAGAAATGTGCTCCATATGCCTTCTGTAATATATTTCAGCAGCATGATCAATATATTTCTAAATATATAAATATACAAAAGAAGTAATAGAAAAATGTCATAAAACTTAAAAAAAAAAAGTGAAACTATCAACACCCAAATTACTAATTTCTTGCAGCTTTTGAGGAAAGAATCTGCAGATTTTGGATTTGGGGCAAAGGAAATAAAGTCTCCTTCTAATAACAGATCAAAAAATGTGTTCCTTCTTATTTGGCTACTATTTAAAGAGAGTAAACAAAGTCACTGTATAGAAGAAAATAGAAACAGATGGAAGAATTCTCTCAGAAACCATTTATCCAGCTTTTAGTGGGTTCCCATCTGCCCTAAGTTCTTTTACCTTGTTATAACAAACAGGGAGCAGCACAGAAAATCAAAACCAAAAAGACCTCACACAGATGAGTTTGAAAACTGCCACCAAATGAGTCAGTGTTTTCCGTTAATACAGGCAGAACCAAGTTTGTTATTGTCAGTGCTTCCCAATATATGTTACACAGGCTACAGTTCTTGAGACTTCAGTTATTTCCAAGTTTCTCATGGCCACATATTTCTTTTCCACTTTTTATGGAGAGATTTTTCAATAATTACACCTATTGGTTTCAGTTTTCCTAGTGACTCAGAAAGGTCAAAGCCTTAGCTATGGACAAGAAGAAAAAATGTGTGTTGCCATGAATACACCAGAATATCACACAATCACGTTTAATTTTGCTGCTTGTGTTCTGTGTGATTATGAGAAGATGGGACTTAATTAAGTTGCAGTATGAGCTACTCACAGAGCTGAATCTCCTGTTACTGAAATAAGAGCTGCTGCTGAAAGTAGGTCATACAGGAAGTAATATGGGTCTGCCAAGATGTTATTTTTGAACAATAAACATAAAGTGATGCTTTGCCAGAACAGGTTCTGCCATTGCTGAAATATTGTTTCGCTGACTGACCCTTTCTCATTTGCATGCCCTCATTTATGGCGATACTGTATTGAAATACCATAAGAAGCTGCTTTCCCTATAGTGTGGAAGCATCTGGCATGTAAGGAGAGTCTGAGAAGGCTGGGATTGCTCAGCATGGAGAAAAGATGGCTCAGGAGGATGTAATCCCTGTGTATAAATACCCCACTGAGTGAGCAGGCAAGTCAGAGCCAGGCTCTTCTCTTTGGTGCTCATCAACAGGACAAGAGGCAATGGGCTCAACTTGAAACACAGGAAATTCTGAGTGTAAGAAAACACTTTTCTGATAGACATGAACACCAGAACAGGATGCCCAGAGATGCGGAGCTTCCATCCTTGCTGATAGTCAAAACTTGACCTGACACAGCCCTGAACACACTTCCTTATCAGATCCTGCTCTGAGCGTAAAGGTGGACTATAAGATCTCCAGAGATGCCTCCAGCCCCAGTCACCCTGCGATCCTGTGTGCGATTCTTCATTCAAGATATAAGACAGAGAAGGGAAACTTATCCTAGTTGTAAATCAAATTTACATTGTAACTGTCTTTTGCAGGAGGCATTAAACAGTTGTTTTACTAACATCCAGTAACTTTGTAAAACAAACAAACGAACAAAAATTCACTGTCAAATCAGCTAAATTAAGTTATCTTATTTCCCACTGAGTAGGTCAAAAATAAGCATGGAGCATCTAAAAGGTCTTTCAGAATTTCAGAAGCACCCCTGTAAGTTAAAATTACATTGGTCACTGATTTTTAACAGAAAATTACTATTCTACTCTATTAAGGAATTAAGAGAAAACTTTATCTCCCAGACTAATAATTTTCTGCATGCCCTCTTAATTGCAAACATTGGTTAAGAGTGTCATAGTATTTTACTTCAGTGAGTGCAAGAGATTAATACTCAGCATAGTACGTAATGTCTGAAGTATTTTGATCAGGAAAAAGACTAAAACTTGCAATTTTCTAAGAGCTGTGCGATTTCATGCTAAAATTTTGGAGAGGATAGTAAATAAATGGGACATAGGAAGAGAAAAGCAACACACATTCAAGAGCAGACGGGAAGAAGCACAGTACCTGTACAGAGCTAGAGCAGAATGAGGCCATGTGCCCAGTGAACCGTTCCCCTGTTTCTGGACAGCAGTACTATGCTACTGTGACAAAAGTGCAGTGCTAACCAACACCCTGCTGTGCACTATTACCCCACGGAGCATTGGACCGGAGACTGTCTTATTTAGGATCATTCAGAATAGCACATAATTTTAAGAATAATAGTGTTATTAGCAACGCGACAAAATAATGTTTTCTTGCTACAGTATCTTTTCAAGAATGGAGGTATTGTTACCATTTCAAGGGTATTTCTACTGCATTTTAAAATCTCCGCCTAATGTGCTATATGTAAGGACTATTTCTGATGGAAGAAATCTGAAATTGTCCGTTTCACATATAGTATTGGCTTTGTTTAAAAGTAGCTATTTATAACCTCAACTGTGTTTCTAATGGTGGAACTATGTGGAGTTGGCTGCTAATGACATTACATTTTTCATTTATCCTGACAGTATTTTAAAGGCTGTATTTAACATGAATCATCCGAATTTGTATTTGAGATATTTCATTTTCATCATAGCTTTTTACAGGAATAGATGACAATGTCACCAGTGTTAGTTGCTTCCTGGAAACGGTATTATTTAGCATTTCTGGTTTGACAGCCTTGTTTTTTACTGCAGTCAAATCAGTTATCACGTTAAACAATTATCTCTATTACAAGTTATATTCCGATCAGGCACACATGAAGTAAATGGAGAATGTCATCTGTAAAGAGACATGTTGTTATTAAACTCAAAATTTACATAGAGTAGCTGTACACTACAGAAAAATGCAGATCATCCAAAAGAGCGATTTATACTGCTTAGAAGAACCAAACAGCTGCTCAGCTAAAAGCTTGACTCAAAGCCCTCTGAAACAAATGGAAAGATTTTCATTGATTTCACTTCTTTTTGGAACAGTCCCAAAAATGCTGGTCTTTAGCTGAGAGAGCCTAAGCATTCATTAAACTGGATATTATTTTATCAGGGAAAGGAAGATGCCCAGTGGAAAAAAGCTTGCCAATAAGAAAAAGGAAAACACCACCCAAACAAAGACTTGTCACTGTGTTTCCTTTTAATCACACTTTACAGCGCATGTAGCATATAAATTAAGCTAAAGTAATTATTTAATACTGTGGTTTAAATGACTCATTCAAAACTTGTCAGAAAACAATAATTTGGCTTACACTATTCAGCAACCAGGAGTTTTTACAATATTTCAAGAAAAAAAAAGATGACTGAAATAACATCATTTAATAAAAGTTAAATACATTTTTATATTATTTTTCATAATTCATTTATAATTAAAATATATCTACTCTGTACTGGAACTGGAGTGAACAATTTTTATTTATAAACTCAGTGAGGGGAAAGAAAAGAATACGTGAGTTACAGTTGCAATCTTAGCATTTGTAGTTTGTCCCTTTCACTACACACGCAGATACATATAATTCGTCAAAACACAAACTATATCCTTAAAAGAAACTATGACAATTCTGCTCTTGTTTACACTTAATCTCACTTGTTCAGTAAATTACTGATAGCAAAAATAAACAATTTAAAAAAAATATTATAGAATGTTATTTTTTTTAAGGAAAGAATCCTATACACTAACCTTTCTAACTGCTATTCAGAAGACATCACAGCTCTTCAGATTCTTATCTCTGCCTGATCTTTGACTCGGCTGATCTGTACATTTGCACAGGTTCATTGTCCTGTTATGGTTAAGTCCAGAGCATAATCTACATGGAGATGGTTGAAGTTTGAATGAACTGAATGCTAACTTAGATAGCAAAAACATCATCTCATGACGTTAAACCCCTGCTAAGAACACAGAAAATCTGAATGTGGAGCTTCAGGCTGTCGTATGGCTGGACTATTTTCTTCTAATAACGTCATTTAAATGAACATGTTCCTCTCTGAGCAGCAGCTAACTATATGTATACTCTTCACAAAAATCTTATTTATGCTGTTACAGCAGTCACTAGGGTACAGAAAGACATGGAAAAAGGGGACGCTC
>NW_010422579.1:5337-17272 GCF_000710305.1 Buceros rhinoceros silvestris
CGCTCTTCCCTTCCTTCCTTTGGGTTTCCTTTCAATGAAGACAATAAAGAGGTACCACCACGATGGTGTGTCTCTTTACAAGCACAGCTGTTTGCAGAAAATCACGAGCACAAGCTCCATTGGTCATGAGTGAAAACATAAGCTTTATACTACATATTCTTAGTTTGTCTGCCCAATTTTTCAATCAGTCCAAATTGTTTGTTCTTCTCTTGAGTATTATAATGAATTAAAATCATAATAAAGGTTCACATTTTTCAAAGCTACTTTTTTTTTTTTCCCCAGAGATAGCCATGTTCCAAAAATTTCTGTTTGAAGCCAGAGATTCACTTCACTATATCCCAGTTGTCATGGTAGTTATTTGTGACAATTCCTGGGTGGAATCTGAGCTAATATCCAGATACAGTCTTTTATTTGGTGAAAGATTCTGAAATAAGTTTGTTTTGTCGCAAAAGAATTTATTTGAGATAAATCAACTTACAAATGGTAATAAAACTATCTCCCAAGTGTCATTCATTGTAATTCAAAAATTGCTTCCAGCAGAAATAGCACATCATGACACAGCATTTTCAGAAAGATGTTTGTCTTGTTTCTGTATCTTAAGCAAGCTTAGCAGTATCTTTTAAATAAGTATAAAAGTCTGTAAGATACTGATATAAAGCAGTATGAAAATGCAACTGCTTGAGAAAGACATGGTAGTAACTCCTCCTCTGTGAGGAGTTCCTCCACGAACTTTGGCAGCGAGAGGGTTTTCTTTTCCCAAAGGTGCAGAGCAGGACACTGCCCTCTCCTTTAGTGTACAGAGGCAAAATATTGCTTAAAAAAGTGACTGTAATTAAGCCATTCTATCTGTGACAGAAAACATGGCTCAAAACGTCGTTGGAATGGTTTATTAAAGGTGCCCGTGACTGAGCCATTGAATCCGTCACAGGAAACACTTCAAAACGTCGTTGGAATGCTTTATTAAAAGTGCCCGCGACTGAGCCATTGAATCCGTCACAGGAAACACGCCCAACAACAAATTTGGAATGCATTGTTAAACCATACTCTTACCATTTTCAGTATTATCCCAAGTTTACTAACATGACCAATTTTGAAGTGGCAAGTTAGGAATTAAAAAGTGGGTTTGCAGTACTTTAGCTACTCACTGTGTTATTACCCATATGCAAAATCTTCTCAGTATTACAAGCGGAATGCAGATAAACCATGCTGCTTTGGTCTCAGGATAACAGGAGTAGACTGGGGAAAGTCCTAGGCCAGTTTTAGGTTATTCCCTATCTTGTTTCTATAGCCGTGACATTAAATGAAAACAGTAGGAAAACATATCAGCAATGCAATCACACAAAACCAGGCAGAAAAGCCAGCCAAATTTTTAACTGGCTCACTGGGGGTCTGTGCCTGTACATTCACGAGACAGCTTGGTAGTGTGTTTACATGGACTACCTGGACCGTCGTGATTATAAGACGTAACTTTTTTTATGATCTCCTGACATGGGGCACATGCACCCTTTATTCTTCAAAGCCATCCTTCTGCTGCTGAGATTATCTGTCATTCAGAAAAAATGAAGACGCAAAAGCCCTCCCCATCAAAACCAGCCTTTTTGTAATAACAGTGTTTTCAAGGACAACAGCATCAACACGATTGAGATATTGAACTAGTTCTGGTGTGATATGAGGATTTATGCGATTGTCAGTCTTACTGACTAGTCACAATCAAATAGATGGTATCAGCCTGCAAGTAGTTCAATAACTAATTTAACTTCCAACTTTATATTTCTAATGATGCATCAATCGCATTGCATTTAACAGCAGAAGCTGCAGTTTTTCCACAACCTTGTCACAGTTTAGACCCGGCTGGTGACTAAGCACCATGCAGTTGCTCTATTTCTGCAGGAGAAGGAAATGCAACAAACAACTTAAGGGTCAAGACAAGGGACGGGGAGGGCTCACTCACCACTTACTCTCCAACACCCGCCCCACGCTCTACCCCCCCTTACCCCCCACCCACATCAGTGTAAGGGGAAACACAGGATGGAGGGTGCAGTCCGTCTCAGTTCTCCCATACTGTTCCAGCCACTTGCTCTTCTTCAGAGGAAACACTCTTCACAGTTCCTTGCAGCGATGTGGTGCCACCCCACCCCCCACCAGGAGAAAGTCCTCCATGAGCATCTCCAGCTAGCGAGAAGGTCCACCACCAGGATTGGTTCTCCCAGTGCCAAACCGACCCAGCACCATTCCTCAGAGCAATTTAAAGGATCTCCATCTCTCTGCATTGCGGGAGTCTCTCCAGCACTCTGCAATGCGAGTCTCTCCCCGTCTCTCTGCAATGCGGGGCTCCCCAAGTTCTCTGCATTTTGGGGCTCTCTCTGGCTCTCTGCAGCCCAACTTTTTTCCTGCCAGTGCTCTGTGAGGATTACAGGCTCTCAGCCTGCCAACTTGCCATGGACCAAAGGGACATGGCTGTACAGGCGTGTCTCCCCAACCTCTCCCTTGCCACCTTGGGTGATCGCACAGTTGGTGACCGCATGTTTTTTTCTCCTTCTGCCCTACCCCCTTCAACCCAAAAGAGCAGAGGCACTGACTGGTGCAGCCTTGGCCAGAGGTGGGGCCAAATTTGAGCTGATAGAGCTTAATAGAAGAAGCTTCTCAAAGGGGCCACACTAGGAGCTCCATCTGCTGCTACAGAAACTGTTCCAAATCCTAAACCACCACACTTTGGTATGTATGCAATGCATTTTAAAGATCCTTCTCTTTTACTACAGATAGACTAAAAAAAGCATAGGCCTGTTTGGAAAAAACAGCATGATCCCCAAAGTTCAGATGCAAACTTCTCCAACATCTGTTCGTGGTCGGAGTGAAGACTTCACTCTCGTTAGCTTCTTCTGGACCATCATACTGATCAGAGACAGAATGTTTGATCAAACCAATTACTCTTGATTTATTTGATTTATTGAAAAAGCCACATTTTGCTTGTGTGACAGAAATTTAGAAAGTAATTCATTCATAATGGTCTTACACTGTTAAGTAGCCCCACATTTTTAGTTATTCCCGTTGAGGGATTAAAAAAAAAAAACAAAACCAAAACTTTTAAAAAAACGCAAATTCTGCCTCACTGTCAAAATTATAATAATTTGAATAGGAGAAAACTGAGAAGCCAGTCAGGGGTATCAGAAATCTTAGTATATAGACTTTTTTTTTTCCCAAAACAATAAACCTCTTCAAAATGCAAGGGCTGATTCTGTCAGCTTCTGTTAATCAGTAGTGTTTGAAGTGTTACCTAAAGGCAAGCCCCCATGTCCTTGTAATGAAGGTAGGTTTTATACTCAAATACTTGCATAAAGAATTTAATGAAGATAGGACAGTGATATCTGTGCAAATATGGATGGAAGACTGCACTGTAAATTGAGCGAATAGACATTGTTCCTTTCAAACAAAGCTCATGAAATAAGGTGCTGCTTATATCTCCCTCACTTGGAATGTACCACTGGCTTCAGGAACAACACAGCAGCTTATTTTTTTCTACTTCTTTCATTTATACTCCCTCCTCTGTTATGAAGAGCACTGTGTGTGGAACACAATATACAACATTTTCTTATTTGATACATATTCCTAGAAGCAGACTGGAGAGACAAGGCTGTGCTTCAAAACGCCACATGTAATTTAACAAGTGGATAGTTGTTTGAGATACTGGCAACTAGCCAGTGAACATTGTGCATATTTGCATTTGGCACAGGGGCAGGAGGTAATGAACAGCAGATTTCAAAACTATGAGAATAGTTTTAATATTTAATGGTTTGAAAATATTCTAGAATTGATTTATTATTGGTGGAGTGGGTTGATTGGCTAGTCGGGTTAATGTACTTTTATAGTCAAAAAATTAATAAAAAACTTTATATCACTGTAGATAGAGGTAATTTCATCAGGGTTGTGCATTTTTTTTCTACAGAATGATCATGCATATACATTTACGGTATCTTTCCTCCCTCGATTTCAAGGCAGAATTCCCAAAGCTAATGATGAAATACCGCCCCGACAAATTGCATAAGGAAGAGGGTCCCTTTGTCTCACTTGTCAGTGACCTCTCCCAAACACAAAGAGTTCACATTAGTTTTCTAAAATAAATTGTATTTACAGAAACTCACATATTTCTTGGGTGTCGCCTTTATATATATAAGGTCTATCTTAGGCTCTGAATTGAGGTTTAGCTTTATTTTGTTTAACAAAGTTATCGACAGGAACATCTGGGTTAATGCACCTACTTACCCTTTTACTTAGAGAAACTATTATAACAATATGATTTTTTGAATCATAGCATTCATATACTAAAAGTAAATTCAGATACAATGTGATATCAAAAACACCGTAGAAGCACAGTCCAAGGGTAAACTGTATAAATCACTTGCCATTGTTCCTCTCCTGTGAATTGCAACTATCCTAATTCATGTGAATAATATATTATATCCTATCACACACCTGTATATATTTTGAATATATACATGCAAGAATCAATAAGAGAAAGTTCTTTTCATGAAAGACAAATATGATTGATGAAGTCTTTGGGTTTTATCTCTGTATTGTTCGGCTTCAGTGATGGTAAAACCAAACATTTCAAGTTCAGAAAGAGATTTATGAACAACATTAAACAGCACCTTTTGGGTGATTTTACCTAATTAAACAATTTTAAATGATTTACAGAATGTTTGCACGCAAGGGTCTTTTCCATTATACCCTGTAGCTCCTGAAGTGATTCTTGGGCTGTCTGTACTTCTGCCTGATGTGCAGTGACCAGATACCAAGACCAGCTGCAGAAAACTCAGCTCCTGCAGTGGTAGCTGGGACTATCGCACATATCATTTAACCTGCTTCTCTGGCACTCTTGGTTGCAACGAACTTTACACAGACCCGTTAAATGTACTGCAGAAAGAATTATGATTTTTATGTGCATACATTTTTTTTTTTTTATCACGCCACTGGGAGTTTTTATCTTGTTATACTGCATGTGCCAAATTACACTGCAGTAATTCCAGAGTTACACTGGTGAGTTCAATAGAGGCAATCCAGATTTACAATGGGATGACTGATTAGAATCTGTGTAATGACTCCTTTCCTGAAAAGCTCTTAGTTTGAGGCAAAATTCAATACTAACTTCTATTTAGATGGAAACTGAGAAAATACGATAAACACTACCTTTATCTTCTTTTGTACGTAGACCAACTATACAAGTTTCCTTCAGAAAATTATTTCTTACAAACTAAATTCTTTAACTACATTAATTTTCCCTGTTAACTTCTATTATTTACATTAATTATCTCTCAATGATAGAGAGAAAGAGGTGCTACAATTTTATTTAAGTAATTCTATCTCATATCCTTAAGCATTTAAAAATACAAGATTTCTGGTAGGCCATGGGGTTTGGTAGCCTTCCCCTGTAACATTATGTATAAACACAACTGAACTATTCCAACTTCATGAACTTGAAAGACATTTCAAGAAATAAAAAGCCTGGTTCCTTTTGTCTAGAAGAAGTAATCAATTACAAATTTATATTGATTTGTGTCACTTAATATTTATGGAAACTCTTTAGTGTTTTCTGTTAGTAAATTAAGACTACTGTTGATCTTGCCAAAGACAACCCTAATGCAATTAAACTTACATAGCTTTGTTTTGAGATGAAAATGAGGATATTTTAAATGGATATGAGTTCATACCAAACCAGTTTTATGATAATAGAAGCATAAATAATATATAAGATTTACAGATATGAGTATCTTAAAAATCCAGTCCTTTTGTCACAGCAAGTGCTATTGAAATTAAACATATTTAACAATGAAAAAAAACCTGTGTCATCTGCATGAATTCCCAGTGTGTATTAATAAGCTAGTACCATCCCCGCCTTGAGTTAATGGAGAATTGCAGCAAATGTATTTTTGTTACTGAGGAAAAGTGGAAGATTTATCTCACTGTCTTGAACACTTACACTTCCTTACGGTGTTCATTTATTCTCCTCGACGGGAATTTAGACAATATCTTTTACCAAACCATTGGCTCAAGCCTAAGCAAATTCCTTCCATTTGTCATGCTTCAAGCCAAAGCAGTCCAGTAATGATAACAGTGCATAAAGCAATGTTGCTATATAACTTTTACATGCAAATGAGAGACTGCGTTGTATATGAGCAATCCAAATAGTCTTTTGGAAAATTAAGCAGAAGAGCTTTCAGATTTTAAGATTGAAGAAGAGTTCCACAATGATTAGCACTGTTACTGTAAGAAGGAAATACTATATACACTCATCTCCTGTTTCACTTATGTACATGTTCATACAGAATCAAAGCTTTCACATCTTCAGATTAAGCATTCCTTTTACGTTTCTTTATCAACGTCAGAGTTTTAGCTGTGTTGTCGGTTTTGAACATCATGAATAAATAGTTTTCTCCAAATTTAATCTGACATAAGATGAGTCATTCCTCACCAGAGAGTACCTTGCCAAATGTCCTTCTGCCCTGGCAGTGTCTACAAAATAACAAGAAATTATAGAGAAAAGGCGAGCCATCCTCAAGCTAGTCGCTGAGTGTAACCTTTGGTTTAAAGCACAGTCAACACTGAATTCAGACCAGTTGCTTAGATCTTTGCCAAGTCGGGTCATGAAAGCCTCCAAGGATGGTTTCCACAGGGTCCCTGAGCAACTTGTTCCAGTGGTTAGTTGAAATGCAATTCAGCAAAAGTAAAAAAATCTGTTACTCTACTTAAAACACATAGAAGTTAGTATATTTTAAAGACTAATGTGATGTTCTAACTGGTATATAATTCCCAAGGTCATCCCCTGTGCCTTATTCTTTAGCATTTCCTAAGATTTCCACCCTCTTTTAATAACTCACATTAGCAGTTCAGAGAATTCTCAGATGCTCTTTTAAGAATCTTTAATATATGTTATATGGACAGCTTAGCTTGTAAATGTGGAATTATAGCTATGATGTCTCTTACTGCTTTGCTGCAGCATTATATAGAATCTATATATGCCCATGTTTACATACATGCCTGTGTTACATAGCTGCATTTATCAAAGGTTTCTGAAATGTTTTAAGTATCTAGCAATGAATATATGTGATCTGTGATGTTTATTATTCTTAATGCATATTTAAAATTCTTAGGTTTGTTAACGCTTTCCCCAAGTGATTATGTACATTTTAAACACAAAGTTTATGAATCCATGAGTTTGTATACATACTTTTTATTAAAGAATTTTTTATTTTAATTATTTCCACTTGTGTACGTCAGCGCCAATTTTCCCTTGAAGTGTATATACACACAAGAGAGATCATCTGTATGTTTATCTATGTATATATATATAAAATGTGTTCAACATCATAAACAATATGCACATATCATAATCCTATCTAATGCCTCAACATCAAATTCTTTCTGACCTCTATTTCTGTTCAGCATGACCTTGCAAATCACTAGAGCTCAAGCAATTTTTTATGAAGGGAAAGACTTTCAAAGTAAAAGATTAAAAGTGTGTTGTTCAACAAATTCATCACATAGCACAGTGAGCAAGTAAAGACTAAATAAATATGGATACGATTTTTTATGAAGGGAAAGACTTTCAAAGTAAAAGATTAAAAGTGTGTTGTTCAACAAATTCATCACATAGCACAGTGAGCAAGTAAAGACCAAATAAATATGGATACGGCATGGCAAAGTCTTTTGGTATGGTGGTGCAAAATCTGGACAAACAAAACAAAAGAAAGAGCAAGTTTAGGACAGGAAAGGTAGATAAACAGAAGTCAAAAATATCGAGAAGTCAGATCATTTTAAAGACTTATTAAAAAATTGTTTATTGGACCAGAAATTTAATTGTCTTTTAAGGAGGATTTTGAGATCTGCAGGAGGAAACATGTGTGCAAGTATAATTTTATTTACAGAGGAATTCAGTCAGAATTTTAATCCTAGTAGTGTATCTTAATTTGTATATAATACTGAGATATATTGATCTAGTTTCAATATAAACAAAGAAAATGTTAAATTGATTTGCTACCTTGCTTTCAGCTGTTCCAGCTAAATTTTGGGCCCTTGGGAGGCCCAAGTTAATGTCTGTGTCATATCTTCAATATTTAGCCTAACTAAAGTTCAATTGGTCTAAGCTAACTGATAGTTCTGAGATATAAGATACATAAACCTCATATTTTATATCAGCCTATTAAAACAATTAGAATTAAATGATCGGTCTACATATGTGTAAATGTGTGGATATTTACCAGCTACCATTATGTATTTACATCAAGTATATGGATCAAGATCCTAACAAATTTGAACTCAAATTTGTATCAGTGGTTAACTGTTTGATGCCTGCCAAACTGCAGTTCACCACAGTACTGGCCTTGTTGAATGCAAGATTTGCTGTGAGAAATTATTCATTTTATACCTGTGGAAATACCATTCTACAAATAAAAAATGTTCTCAGAAACTCATCTAGAACAGTATGTACAGAATTATTATATACATAATGGACAGATTCTTAAGGAACAGTTTTTCTTTATGTATTTAGATTTCTCTTAGATATTCCATAGCTATTTGGATTTCTCTTTAGATTTCTCAGAGAGCTTTAGCACTATTTTCAAAGTTATCTGTTTAATTTTTATATTTGTGATTCTTAATCATCTGTGAAGTAACAGTATCTATAACTTAAATACTCTCTTCTCCCTTTCCTGTTAAATCCTAGTAGCAGCCACCTATAACTAGCAAACGTACTCTCTGTAAGAAAAATTCTGCCACAACTCAATTATACCAAATCTGTCACATTTCTTTAAATCCACACACATCTCCAGCTTTTTCTTTGTCATTGGCATAAAGAATTACTAAATATTTGTATATCTGGTTTTGCTTGGGTTTTTCGAGTACAACAACACAGAGATTTTGCATATTGCTGTTATGGAACCATGACTACGCTGGCCCCGATCTTCCTCTTTCTGATTAATTAAAACCTTCCAATTTCTTTACTAATCTATCAAAAGGGAAATTGCTGTTAGAGACAAGACAAATGAACAATCAAATGTTCTAAAATGGATTCCCTGTGTGTGTCGAATTTGGGCTCTTACCCTTCTACCACTTAACCAAGGGCTCTGCTCTTTTTATTTTTATCTTTTGGGGTTTTTTTGTGAGAACACTCAAGAGGCATTGTTCACCTTCAGTTCCCTCCACAGGTTCCCAAATTCCTCTAAGAACTGCGCTGTGGGAGCAATGCCCTCATTGCTACTGTGTATCATCAGCAATACTAATTTACCTGTCCAAACCCGAACCGTGTTTCTCTGTTCTGGTGTATGTCTCCTGGCTGACATTTTCCTGGTCCTTCCAAGGCAGCCAAGGCTGTTTATTTTCTTTAAAACACAGCATGATAAACTGGTTTAGCAGTTGATCTTCTATTTGAAATCCTACTGGGTAGGTTAAATAGCTTCAATATCACAGAGTTGTGCTTTTTATTTATATTCCTTTTCTGTCTGAGTGTTCAAGCTCTCACCTTGGATTCAAAAGCAGAGAATAAGAAAGGCAGTCTGAACAAGCGGAGGCTTGCACGCGTACTATTCTTTGTGCAAAGGCTGCTTTTAAACTTTTGCCAAAACTTCTCAGGTTATGAGATTCACCTAATCTGAATTAATCATTGGTTAAAAGTTCTTTCTTATAGTAGAGAAATTCCTCCTCCCACAGATTCTTATAAGTTGGCCTTTTTGCAAATATATGTCTTAGCAGTGGATAATTCAATGCTTCTAGATACTTAGGTACATACAACTTGAAAAAACACCCTTCTTCATTGTATGCTGAATCTATATAGTTCATTTTCACTTTCATTTCCTGAAATTGTCTATTGTCTTATTTAAACAGATCAAGGAAGGCAGTTATTTGAAATGTAACTCTTCAATTGTACTAAATTATAAAATGAAAAATAATGGTCTAATGATTGATAATGGCAAAATAAAACCTTATATTCCTTCTCTGTAAATTTCTTAAAAATACTGTTGAATACACAATGTTTCTATTGCAATGTTATAATTCAGAGAATGTAGGTTGTAATTGTGAAACTTTGAAACAGTAAAGATCATCAGTTTATGTTCTATACCTTTGAAAAAACATAAAAATTACTTAAGGGTAGTTTCAAAATGCCTAACAAAACACGTTGTATGGTTCTCTTTAAGACATAATTGATGGTGTGGAGAGAACTTTGGGGTGGGGGTGGGCCTTTCTTATTTTTCACTAAAATGGGTCAACCTTATGCTGTGGTTTAGGATTTCAGCTCCAGGGCGGGGCAAGGGGTGTGGGGGGCTGTTCCCCCCTTGTTTCCGTGCAAAAGGAAGTTTTCTGCCTTTGGTTATGGTGTGCTAAAGTAGCTTGGGGAAGGGGTACCAGCCCCTGTAACTGACGTTGTGAAACGCAGCCCCTGGCTGCAATTTTGCACCCGCCCCTGGCCCAAGCTGGTCCCAAGCTGTGTCATTCAACTTCTCTTTGAATATCATTATAAAACCCCCAACCATGTTGCTCTTTTTGTTGTGCAGTTCTTGGTGCAGAAGGAGAGGGATGAAAGAGAGAACTCCTGAAGTAGTCACCTCAGCAACAAGAACTTTTCTTCACTATAGTGAGACAGTAAAGGTCCTCTGAGTGGCAGGTAGACTTTTTACTTTGCTGATTACTGGCGGGGACGGAAAGAATAGCCACCAAGAGGCAGGAACCTGGATCCCCACCCCCCTGCACTAAGAGTAACCACCAGCGAGGGAGGAGAGAAAGGGTCAAAGTGCAGAGAACAAAGGGCCCACTGGAGTGCGGAGAGAGACCTAGAGCATCTCCTGGAAACCCAGTGACTCTCAAGTATTGCAGCTAGGCTGAGGACACTGCTGGAGCCATCAGGCTGAGGAATGGAAAATGGTCGTGCTGAGTCATCTCCTGGGGGGGAGAGAGAGGCTACGCATGCAGAGGAAGTTTGTCCCAAAAATCAGCCTGGAAATTAATGCAAGAGGTTAAAAGAACTGCACCTCCTGCTCCTGTTTTTCTTCCCCACCACCACCTCCAGTGCCAACTGTGTGAGGGCTCATAGTAAGTGGAGGGGTGGAGTGAAGGGAAGGTATATATATGTATGTACTTAAGACCACTGTTCTCTCTTTCTTTCTTGCCTACCCTAATTTAAGTGATGATTTGTGTTTTTCATCGTTTTGGATTAAATTAAATATCATTTTTCCCTATTCAAGTCTGTTTCTTTGCCTCTGACCATAAGTGGCGTGTTAAGCCCTCCATTCATTTCCAGCTCAAACATGTTAGTTTCTTTTGTTTACCTCTCGGAGGAGAAAAACCAAATTGTTGTGCTTTTTTTGCTGCCTTTCAGTTCTTTCAAACGGCACAGGGTAGGAGTGAAGGCAGACTCTTCTCGTTGGTGCCCAATCCAGGATGAGAGCAATAGGTACCATTTGAAACATGAAGTTTATCAGAACATAAACCCCTTTTTTACTGTAATGAGAGCAAATTGTTGCTTTTGTTGCCTTTTAGTTCTTTCAAAGGGCAACACCTTAAAAATCTAGTCATTAATGTACCTATAGATAACAATGGTCTCTAGCTTAGATATTAGCACTATAAAAGAGAATTCAAAGCCACGGTTGCATATCTCTCAAAATGCCATCTCAGTTTTTCCCGGCAGTCATGAAGACAACAAAGTGTAAAAAATCATTGGGAAAAAGAACTGAGAATAAATGAGAAAAATAACTTTGTGATGTTAACAGCAGCTGGTGAGTCCACATCTTGAATATTACACACAGCTCCGGATACTCCATGTCAATAAGAAAGTCCTTTAAGAAGAAAAGAACAGAGAAATCATCAAGGATGATGAGGCATTCTGTTCAGTAGACAGACTAAATATTATAGAAATATTACATATTATATTATATTATATTATATTATATTA
>NW_010422580.1:0-460 GCF_000710305.1 Buceros rhinoceros silvestris
TATATATATGTCATAGGATTAAATTTAGTGATGTCCAGCATGTATATGACTCTTCTAATACAAAGTAGTGGATTATTTTTCTTGAGATTTATTTTTATTTCTGAGTTCATAAGAGTAGGAATCCTCCAATTTGACATTAACAGCTAGTGCTAGACATTTGAGCACCTTCTGTACACCATAGATGGACAGGACTGTATGCAAGGGGGAAGCCAAGTGCTGAAGGAGAGCGATATGCTATAAAATTAGTCTAAGCAGTTCGTAGATGCCTTAAGTTAGAATGAATTAGTCTTACTAAAAATGGTTAACTTGGGAATTACAAAATTTGATATTTCAGTTCCAACTGAACTGTTTGAAGAGCAAGACCTAGTTAGACAATGTCTGTCATGCTTGGTTTTGCTCACGCGGTGCCTTTCATTATGGCTCCCCTCTCCACCCTGGTTTTTTTTTCCGGGGTAGGCTT
>NW_010422580.1:522-45293 GCF_000710305.1 Buceros rhinoceros silvestris
TTTTGGCTCACGCGGTGCCTTTCATTATGGCTCGTCTCTCAACTGTGATTGTCTCTGCAGAGTTAGGCTTCACAGTGGACAGTCTGGTAAGAACTGTCTTCTTTTACCCTCTTTTGATACCCTCTTTTGTTTTAGAATTCTGCATTTTATGTGCATAAATTTCTTTAGTTCATTGTTTCTTTTTAATCTGTTTTTTCAAATGCTTATCATAGTAAAGAGGTTTATACAGAGAAGAGGGAAGTGCTTCAGCATGACATTTTTGCTTGCTGCTGTGAGTAGGTCAGGTACGCTTGCTGAACTTCTTGGGTAGTTTTTGTCAGTTAACATCCTGTATACTTTAACTGGCGTTGGGGACTGCAGTAAACATAGAAATACATCAGTAAGGGCTAAACCCTTTCTTAATAGAGCAAAGTGGAGCTATGTTTAAAATACATACGTGGATTTAAAAATTACTGTTTAGACATCAGAATCTGTACTAGGTGTACTTGGTTATTCAGTTATTCAAAGGCAAGAACAGATCTTCCATTTCCTTTAGAGTGCTGAATTTTGACTCCTGAAGGATGGGGCTTGTAGTTGACAAGTATAGTGTTACAAGGAGGTAGGAAATACAGAGAGAAAACCCTTTTCTTGAGAATTAAGATGTTTAGATGTTTTTAATTTTTTTTCCCCTCTCATTAGTTGACAAAGCAGACCTATAACACTGAGCTCTCATTTTCCCCAGAAACTTTACATGGCAATTGTAATACTATGCTATTGTAGTCTTCCTTTTTTTTTTTTTAGTTTAATTTCCCTCTGTATCTGGTAGTCGGTCAGCTTTCGAGAGGCAGATTAGGTGTTTTTTCCTCTTTAGTAGCTCTGTAGTTTAGATATTCCTGTTTGTATGTTCAGATTTTTATTGAGTTACCCTTGCAAAAGTAATTCAGTACTTTCTTGTCAGAGGACAGCACGAGTTCTGTAACTTCATGCAGGCAGATCAGTGAAATGTAAGTCTTCACTAATTATGCTTGATCCGTGTTTTACTGCGATTAAGGTACTGAGCTCCATCCTGAATCAGTATTAAAAGTGGTTTTGAGTACCAGTCAAAATATCAGCCTGGTATTTTCTTTATAAATCATACTCTTACATAAAAATCAGTGTATGTGTCCTCAGTAGTAGAAGATTTGTTTTTTATTACTAGAATAAGTCTGCCCACAAGTCTGGAGGATGCATATTAATTTTTTTAAAAGTTGCCTTTTAAGCAAGAGTATGGACTACTTTTTTTTTTTGAAGAGGTGTGCTGGTTTTAGGTTCTACTATTCCTGAAGTTCTTAACTCTTTAATACATTTTAAAGTGTGCAATACTTGTCAAGAAAAAGTTCTCAGTGTAATGTTGCATTTATAGCATTCACTTCTGATATGAGTTTGATCCATAATTCAAATGAACAGGATTATTGTTCTCTACGTTTGCACCTCATCAGTGATGATCACTTGGTCTTCCATGATTCCTGTTGAGAGGAAGACTGTATGCACATACCAGCTAGTGGAAAAAACTGTTTAGATCTTTTTTTTCTTCCATGTTTTGGTTCATAGCTTAGGAACTGTTGTTTACTTGCCTTAGTTTTGAATGTTGGGTTTAGAATAAAATACAAAAGCTACTTCAATAGGTATCTCTATATAGGAAATTCTGAAATTGTGTAGCTAATAGGTATTCATCCATTCTTGTATAGATCTGCTTAATTCATTCAATTAGTCTCTGCTTTTTCTTACGGCCAGTAAAAGCAGTAGTTGGACATAGTTACTTCAGTTATTTTGGCATAATACTAATTCACAATTATAATTTTATATGTTTATTTTCTTTTAAGAGCAGTGTAAAGTAGTTGAAGTCTGTGAATGCATTGATTCCTTCTGAAATTTGCTACACTTTTTGAAACTCTGTGCATTGTTTTTCTTTCATATACACTCAGCATTTTAAAAAAAGTAGTGCTGGTTGATGAACGGCCACTTCCTTTTCACACCTTTCTTGCACTCATTTTGGATGTCACTTATTATGCAGCATAGAACTTCTTGTCTCCCAGGAAGGTTCATGTACTTGCCCTAGTGATGTACGTTAATCCAACCAGCACTTAAAATCAAGTTGCTTAGGTTGATTAATTTATTAATCAAGTTATTAATTATTTATTCAGAAGCTTTTGTGTCTTTAGAGTACTGACATAAGCTTGATAAATATCTTTCAGCTAAGTGGTTTATAAACAATCAGAACATACTGACTGAAAAACTCAAGTTACAAACATTATGATCTGTAGTGTCAAAGGACGCTACACCCCTCAGGCCCTCAGGCTGTGACCTGCTGTCAATGATAGAGGGACTGCTTGCTCTGGGAAGATCGTAAATTGAATTATGATTTAAAGGTGTCTTAAATAAGCAGTGGTTTCTCAGAATATTCCCCCACTCCACCTCCAAGTACAGGTGGTCTAAAAATGCGAATGCAACATGAAATAGGTATTTCTGTATGGCTGTTCCAAATTTATTATCATGACTTGTGGAAATGACCAAGTTATCTTGTTAATGTATCTTAAGTGCTCATAATAAAGAATATATTATTCAAATTAACTTACAAAACTTCTGGGTCATACTGTTTAACCTAGTTTGAATTTTATAGTTTGAACTCAATTGACTATTTGGTTACTGTTACTTGTAAAGTGAATATCACTTGAATAAAAAGTAAAGTTGCTGTCACTCAGCACAAATATGAAAATAGTATTTCTTGGGCTTCAATCTCTTGAGATTTTTTTTTCCAAGTTAATCTGGCCAAAATACTGTTTTGCTTTTTTTTTTTTTCCTCTTTTTCCTTCCACAAGTGCAAATGTTGGCCTTGAGACCTGGAAAGCTGTAAATAAAGGCTTGTGAGTCTTTCTGAAGCATTTCAGTTTCTTCAGGGAGTGAGTGGATGGGCAAGCTGAATGAGAGGCCTGTAACTCTGGCTTTGTAGCATAAATAGGACTGTAAGATAACTTAGGATATAGAGATATGTGTTACTACAGACAGGTAGATTGGCATGTGAACCTGAAGTGCATCTCAAAGCTTTATAACAACTCTTTTCTTACACCTTTTTTTCCTCGTGGTAAATTTGAGGTTGTTTCTCTTCTGTTGCAATGACTGTGGTGGTCATCAAGGAACTGTTAAATGTGGTAATGTCTGTCTGTCTCCTTACTTTAAAAGCCCATGGGTAAAAGGCAAAAGCTAATTAGAAACAAAACCTGAGTGCAGTCATTGTTGACATACTGCTATTTTGGTAGTGTTGTAATTGTAGATGTTTAGGGTAATAGATTCAATGTGATTTGATATGCAAAAGTGCTATTATTACTATAATACTAGACTGTATTATAGTACTAGACTAGTACTGTCTAGTACTGCTGGATGCTGGCTGAGCACCTAACTCTAAGGTGTATGTGTAGTGGGACTTGCACCCTTAAATGCTCATGGGCTTTTTAAGGCTGGGCTTTTTAAGGTGTTTCAGGTGCCTTTAAGTTTGGCCTAACTTGTCTTTACAGATGCAGCAGAGATTTAAGGTTTGGTAACATAACAGCTTGTAGCAGAAGTGATTTAAAGTACCAAATAAAGTAGATTAGACCTTAAAGTGCTAATGGAAATACTCTGAGGGCTGTAATTTGAGCCATCTTCTGTGTTTCTGACCTGTTCCCCTCTAGTTCTAGGCTAGAATTTTGCAAACTTACTGATTGTGGCACACTTTTTCAGAAGCAGCCTTTTCAGAAGGTGAATAGGATTGTACAAATTTTTGCTTTAAATATGGTCAACATTGCAAAACCTATTTATTAATTTTTTAGAAGCAATAATTGGACAACAGCAAGTAGACATTGAAAGCTACTAGCCTTTTCTCTTTTACACTTAGTTGAAGCATGTCACTTGAAGTCTGTAGTAGAATGGCAAACACTACCAATTCTGTAGCACTATTGTTTCCTTGTTCTAAACTTTTGGGAGGGGGCTTGCTTCCATTTTGATGAAACAATTTAAAATTACTTTCTGTGACTTGTTTCAATATTTTTATGGCAAGAAATTCTAGACCTGCTTTGGTAAATCAACTCCTAGTAAGTGCAATGCAGAGTAAACTACGTATATGGAAATTGATTGCAATGTGCAGAGCTCCTATGGATAAACATTATTCTCTGTTTAAATCATGAGGTTTTGTAGTTCTCATTGTTAAATACTTGGTGCCTTTTCAGTAAATTTATAAATAGGTATTTCAGAGGTTGATTTGTCTCAAATTAGGTAAGAATGCTGATTCCTCTCCCTGAATTACTATAAATCAGAGTTTGTTTCTGCTATAGAGCTTGAATTCCATCAGTCAGATTGCAGTTGTGTTATTGTGTTACCAATATTTGAATGTGTATAAAAGTAAAGTAGCAAAGCAAAAATTATCTAATTGATATTATAAATCAGAATTTACTTAGCTAAATTAGGTAATTAAAATAAGCATGCTTTCCATTCATGTGACTGATGTTTAGGAAGGTTAAATATTTTAATTGGACACTCAGGAATTTCATAAAATGCATTTTTTCCCTAAATATCTTTGAATATGGAAACTTTCATCACAGCTGTCACTGGTGTTGCTTAACTGTATCCACAGAACAATACTACACCTTTATCATTGGTTTAGTTGCTTGATGTGTTGCTTTTTTTTTTAACTTGTCAAAGAGTTCTATTGGGAAGGAAAAAATAGTAATTACTATTTACATAATACAGCTATAAGGTCTTCTGATTTGGAAGTGTGCAACTTCTGTGTTTCCTCCCACCTTTCAAGGTGAATAATAAATACATTTTTTGAACTTAGACTTATAAAACACTGAAAAATTCAGCATAAAGTCTATTGCCTGAAAGGAATGCAGAACTTTGGCTAAAAGTTGCGGTAACTAATAAGATGAAAAGTGGTTACTGGACACCTTTCTTTTGTGTAAAGATAGTATATAACCTCAAAGCCTGATTCTGCTCTGTCAACTTTTAGTTTTTGGGGGAGAAAAAGTAAACTGCCTTTCTCTGAGAATTTTAAAAAGGGGAATTGTGTCTCCTAAGTATAAGAATTTCTGTTTGTGCAAATCGTTTGTAACAGTATCACCATCCGCAGTGGTGCTCCAATTTAAACATATCTTTCTCACTTTTAATTTCTGAGAATTGGAAGTAGTCTACAGCAGAATTGCCAGCTTTAAGTGCCTTGGGTAATGTCACGTGTACTCACATCTAATTAAGATATTATTATGCAAATCAGCCGTTGGACTGTATATCCTGAGGATCCTCATATCTGAATATGAGTTTAGTGATTTAAACTGTGAGGCTTAGAGGGCACTGCTGGAACTTATAGTTAGGTTTTGGAGACCTATTTACACACCGCACAGCTTGTTAATTCTCTAGATAAATGTGTCACAATTCCCAAACAGAGCATGGAATCGAACAAGATTTACTCATCTCCTGGTGCTATTGAAACCGATGTCTTGTCACAGTTCTGAAAACCTCATCTTAGTGAATAGGATGAAACAGATTATTCACTATCTCACTTTAGCATGCCTGCTATTAGGTTGTTCATGGGATCTGATTTCCTGAAAGAGTTTCTATTAACAATCTTTCAATTACTGTTTAAAGGTTTTTATGACCACTTAAAGGAGGGAACTACCAAACTGTACTGTGGGCCTTTAAATCATCGTAAATGGGCCTCTAACGATAACAGAGATTCCTATTTTAAAACCATGAAATTGTTAATTTGTCTATCTTTACAGCTTTCTCACGTTGATAATTCTAAGCAATTTAAAATCCAATTATTTCCAAAATACGACAGTAATTAGATTAGTGGTTTTACATGAACAGAACATGTAGCATAAAATTCATTTTGAGGGATATTATTCTATAGTTACTTGAAATTGAATTGATACTACCCTATTAAGATTTTCTTTAAACTTGTGACATGAGGAAAAGGGTTAATGTTTAAAACGGTGTTAAATGGAAAGCAAATGTGACTTTAATGCACATTTTTTATTAGGATGTATGAAAAGCATTGACTAAGCAGAAATGAAGCAAATAGTGCAAATTAATAGAGTACAAATGGGAGGATTTCTGTCCTGTTACGTAAAGATAGAATAATGCTAATGAAACATGCTACAGGAACAAAGTGCTGCTTCACTAAAGATCTGAAGTTAATATTTATATAAAGAACTGTAAAAACGGTGAAAATGAGATCAGAAATTTGGGGAGAGGGTGTGAAGAAAACAAAACATAAAACGTTTTTCACCTTGAGTGTTTACCAAGGCATGGCTTTTGTCTGTGATAACTAATAAGGTCTCTGCTTTATTGTTGTGTGTTCTCATACCTCCTGGCTGCTGATCCAGCCTGCAGTGTTGTCAGCTCAGTGAGGAATGTCAGTAGACTGGAGCAAAAGGGACATTAAATGGCTGACACTGAAGGATGGCAATCAATGAGATGGGAGCTAAATATATAGGTTTGTGACATTCTAGCAGCTGGCTTAAGTCCTGCTGTTTGTTGCTTGGATATACTAGCCTTAAAAAGGAAGAGAATGCATTGTACCACGAAGAAGAAAAAAAACAGCTGGTGGCTTATCAGTCAGCCCTAATGACAGAGAAGGTTAAAGAGTTTGGAAGGACAGTGTTTGAAAGACTGCTTTTATTAGTAACATAAAATTATTACTAATTTTCTCTAAGAAGTTTAAGGGGACTCTTTGGAAGTGTTTTGATACTTGGTTAAATATAGCTGAAAACATGAATATTCTTGAATAGTACAAACTTTAAGTCTTATCCTTAAGTCTTAATCCTCCCTTTTATTAGAGATGTAGAAAAGTATCATGATTTAAATGTGATTTAAAAATTTGATTCATTTTCAAAATGAAAGTTAGTGTTTGGAAAAATGAGTGTTTTCTTAAAAGCCTCATATTTGATATATATCTTATAACTACATCTAGGCTTTAACTGCAGTAAAGGCATGTCAGAATGTAAGCTTGAAATAAGTCTAGCACGTTAGTTAGAAGATTAATCGTACTTGATATTGTTCGCTGCTTCTTGGTGATTTGAGATTTCTACTGTTCCTTTTCAAGAACTTGTTTAGTTCTTGAATTCAAACTTGGTAGTTTCTCCTGGCTTACAGCTGTCAGTTCAGCCACAGAGAAGTGAAGAGCAAAACCTCATATATGGCTCCTCAACATGTAAACTGCTAATGAACAGCCTTTCTATCCTCTCTTTGGTATCTGTAGTAACTTTCATATCTGTAGTAACAGCCTGTGTTGATGGGGCAACCTAGAGACAGTCCTCTACTGGGCTTGACAGGTGAGAAGGAATGGGCCCAGACTTTCCCTGAGAGAAGCTGTGGTCTGAAGAGAGAAACTGTGCTCCAGCCTAAACGCTTTTAGTGAAGAGGACTTGGCTCTGTTTTTTGGTTTATTTGTTTTAAAATGTGGACAGGCTCCTTGTGCAGCAGCATAATCTGACACAGTGAGACATGATCAGGAAATTCCAGATCTCCTCCTCTTAGAAGCAGGTATGTCCCCTTCCTTAAAGTTTGTTGGAGTGTTTATAGAAGTGTAGCCCCGGAGCTTACTGGCAGCTTTTAAAAGACTGCAAGGATGATTTGTCTTAATGTTAAGAGCTGTATTTTTCCCATAATAGAAGCAGCTTTTCCTTCTTGTGATGGTACTTACCAGAGTGGTTTTCTATCAACTTGTGATGTTTCCTATCAATTTGATGTGGTTTTGCATTAATTTATTGTCTTTGTATGTTCATCTTTTCTATGGGGAGTATGAAATAAGTATGCGAAAGTTCAGGTGGACTGTATGTAGCATGATGTTGCACTAGATACGGTTTTCTGGCCTTGAGTAAAAGAGATTAGCGATTTGAGCTTCTTTGCTCAGGGAATTTGATCTATTGTGTTTTAGTCAGATTTACTTTTTTATATACCTCTGTGTAGAGAGGTTTATGGCTGTGGAGCTATATAATAATTTGAAAATCTTCTCTTGTATTTAGTACGTTATACCATTTATGAAGTGCAAGTTACGTTTGTGGTTCTTCAAGTTTTTAGGTCAGTGCAAGTATTACCTATGTGATACATTCTACAAGAACAATCAGAATATCAGCAAAACCATAGCTAATTTAATAAACTTGTCATTACTCCTTCTACCTATCTAATGCAAGTGCTGATTGTTTATAATACTAGCTTTTTACCAAGTGATTATTTAATTCTGTATAGTAAAAAAGAGGCTCAAACTTTATAGTTGTATGTTAGAAATCACTAATTTAAAGAGTTATCTTTAAATTCTCTCAGACTTTGTAGTCCATTTATCTGACTTCAGCTGCTTCTTTTTAAAGCAATTTAAACAGTGCGACTTTGATAGTGTTCTAAAGTTTCTTGACTCATTGACGATATAATGTAAGGTTTATGGCAGCAGTACATCATTGATTTTCACAAAAAATGTAGAATTCCCTTTTGGATTGCTTTCTAGCTTCCATCTGAAAGTTTTATATTACGTAGGCTCTGTTATCTAATGCCAAAATTATATGATGTAGGTATAATTTTGCTACAGAAAAATGGGCATGGGGGCAACCCCAACCAAACCCTCCTTATACAATCTTAGAATAGTAAAACTCCCTAGTAATCTCTTAACTTAAGTAAATGGTAAATGTCCAGGCATAAATGTTCATGTCTTGGGTTAATTTTTAGAAAATTGGATTGAATATTGGTTAGATGTGGTAGATTTTTCCTATGCTGTTAGCATGACCTTCAAATTAGCCAAAGAATTTGTGAACAAATGATGTTAGCTCTTTACAGCTAATCTGGCAAAATAGAGTCCTTGAGATAAAAGATGCTATCTTTATGTTAACATCAAAAATATTTTTTAAAATCTTTACCACCTTCAATAACACATGTACATATGGTATTTTAAAATAAAAATCAGGTGGAATCTTCTACCCAGAGGTGCTGAAAATAGATTTTCTTTGACGACTGTGTTATATTTTGTGGTTGAATGTGTAGATGAAAATTATGTACACAAGGTAATGATAGAAGTATATTCTGAAGATGAAGATTTTGATTTTTTTGAATGTACAGGAATTACTACATTGTAAATTCAGTGCTGCGTTTCGATAACGAGTTTTGACAGATCCCTAGTTCTAATGGGTAATGAAGGAAACTACACTGGCTTCTCTGACAAGTTGTAATGCTTCAGTTAACTAGGTTTACCTATTGCTGAGGTTCTTCTGTGCCTTAGAATTTCTGTGCTAAAAATTAAGTGTTATTTAGGAAAGTTTCTAGCTATCATGATAACATTTTATTAAATTTGAATATCTGAATGAAACATCAAGTATTTAATCTGAATGTTTGATAATTTACTCAAGTTCCTTTATGAAATGCAAGTTAGTTGAGAATAAAGAATGTGTACTTTAATAGAGAATAAAGTTGTGTACTTGAGTGTATTACTTCTTGTTTGTTTTAAGAATTTGCTCTGGTAATAAAGCAAGCTCTATTACCATTATTAAAATGACCTGGATAGCTAGCCTGATCTTTGTCCCCCCCCCTTCCTTTTTTTTTTTTTAAATAGATCTGATCCATTGTATTTACATGGGGTTTGTAAAGCTGTTTGTCAGTTAAACATGCTCTCAAAGCCTTCAGCAGAGAGGTTATTAGAGGTGAATAACGTGGATTTAAAGGATTTAGTAATTCATTCTAAATCCCAGCTATACTTTTCAAATGCTTTTTTTTTTTTAAAGGAGCATTTTAAGCATTAGGATGCAGTCTGCTGAGTAAAAACTATATTTTATTGATATCACGTGGATAATCTGGTTTGTCTACTTTACAGCTACAGTGATCAGAAAAAGATTCTGAGCTTTTTAAATGATCACCAGTGCCTGATATTCTGCTCAGTCAGAAAGGAGTGTAAATAATCTGGTAATTGGCAAGTCAACTCCAGCAATAAAACTAACCTTGCAGAATTGTGGTGTCTTTTAAATGGAATAAGTTGTTATTTTTATTTTAAGATGGTTAGCGCTGCTTGCTGTCTTGGTGCTTTAACTGTATGCTACTGCTTCATAAAAACTGTTTAGTTTTTATTGTAGCAATCAATATATTTATTAAAATTTATCAGCCAATTAAAACAACCGCAGTTTCTGTGTGAAATTACATGTTATGCTGTTTGTTTTGACGTTTTCCAGAACACAATTTGAAGCAGTTTTTAATTTGATAAATAATGTTATGTTGCCAGAATATAGGTACTAGCAAAGAGAACTTTTTATTTGAGTAGGGCTGAGGATCACCTTTTGGAAAATGCAATATTTGTGATCCTTGTAACTAACAGAATTACTTTTTTTAAGTGAGGAAAAAAATCTAAATACAAATACCTGATTTTTAATATTAGAAATTCCTAAAATTCCTATTTGTTGTGTCACCTGTTTTAATGTTACTCAGAGAACTTCAGTCATAAGAAACAGTAATGGTTCTTAAAGTAGACCGAACTATTTATTATGGTAATCCATCCTTCACACTATGAAAGCATGTGTTGCTGATGTCCAGGAGGGAAGGCTGCAATTCTTAATCTCACAGGGAGAACAAGGTGGTACTGTTCATCATGGCTTGTTTACTGTCTTACTGAAGCTTTACTGGAAAACATAGATAAATCAGTATCAACATTTCTTATTAAAAGACTGTGCTGTTACATGCTAGATGTGTACTTTGGCATTTACTTGATTATTTAACTTAAGAAGCACGCTGTATGGAGGGATGGAATCATTTCATTGTTTTTACTAGCAGACTTAACAACTACCTAAAGTTAGTGTGTACATTAAAAATAACTTCTGTATGTCACTACTGTTGTCTATGTTCACTGTATTGACAGTGATAGTACTATCTGCTCCGTTAGCCTTCTCACCCTGTAAAATCTCCTCATAGTCTGTTTTTATTAACTATGCAGAAACTTGCCAGATTCCACTGGAGCATTGTCATGGGTTAGGGCTGGGCCAGCCACTAGACGAATGACGCAGATGTTGTCTATTACTCCCCCTTCCTTCTCAAAGAGGGGGAGGAGAAAAAGAAATAAGGGAGAGAGACTTACGGATTGGAAAACTAAAACTGCTTTAATGAAAATTTGTAATAAATACCAATACAGAGCCCAGCTCCACAGATGGCAACCGTTTTCCGTCATCACTGATACTGTGGGCAGGCACTGGGGAAGTCCCAGGCTGGATTCAGTTGCAGACAGGAACCAGATTCAGGAGCTGGATTCTGGAGCTGGATTCAGGGATGCACAGATTGGGTTCAAAGGCAGAACGGACAGAATCCTTCTCAGACACTGGCCATTGAAGGAGAGAGCAGGAACCTTGTGATCCCTCAGCTTTATACCAAATATGATGTCTATGGGATGAAATACCTTGTTGGTCAGTTCAGGGTCACCTGTCCCATCTGCTTCTCCCCACAGGTGCGGGTAACTTTCTGCACCCCCACCGTGGTACACAGGATTTAGCAGTGACCTCGGTCTGCACAGGCACAAGAGCCTTTCTGCGTCCCAGTCCCTGGTAGTAACTGTAAACATCACTGTCTGCACAAATATGCCATTAACTTCAGAATGTGCAGTGACTTAGCAGAGACTGAGCTGCAGAGTGAAATCACTGAGCAGAATCAGTTCTGTTCTAACTCAAACCAGTACAAATGTGTTTAATTATCAAAATATATGCTAATACAGTTAATAAAAGATCACAGAATCATCTGGTTGGAAAAGACCTTTAAGATCATCATCTGCTCTTGGTGGGGGCGGGGGGAGGTGGGACCAAACCAACCAACAAGAAACCCACCAAACAGCAAAACCAAAGCCAACTTCGTGACAAAGTTGTCATTGTGAAAAGGGGTATTTGGTCACGATAACATTAACTGAAGAAATAGGGGATTATTACTGCTAGAAAGCATATTCAGTGTAAGGTAGGGTAAATTGTCCATTGAGGTTATTTCTAATCTATAAAATGTTTCAGATTAAATTTCTGAGAAAGGTAGTTTTGATATTTCTATTTATAATGTTATGCTACAAGTTTTTTTCTTTATTAAACACTGAAGTACCTAACTGAAAGTATACAATATTATGTTCTTAAGGTTTAATATGCTATATTTGTTTTGTAGTACCTAAAGTGGTTTTATTCTTGTTTCTGTTACAGACTTTCTGAAAATCCAATTTGCTCTATATTAGATGTTTTTTATGATTATCTAAAGCTCAACTTAAAGCCATTCAACCTGTTTTATTAAATGCAAATATACTTTATGGGAAAATAACTGTATTAACGGTATCATAAAACAATGTTCCTTTAGAAAGAAAATGATAAAATAACACCAAATTTGCTAATTTTCTTAGGTCAGTGAAAGCATTCGCTGGATTCAGAACCTTGTCTTCTGAGTATTTATGACGTGTTTTGTCAGCATAGTGTTCTTTTTCTATCTTCTGTGGTAGTATTTCTAGTTGAAGCTTGTATAAAAATGTTTCAATTAAATGCATTAACTGCTTTTCTTCATCAAAACCATGCATGAAAAAAAGTACTCGAATTTAATTGTAACCTTAAGGAATTTGTTAATACTTAGGAGTAGTCTTAATCTTGCTAACAAAGAGTATTCGTGCTTAACAAACAACATCATGAGTGTTTTACGCATTCATCATGCTTTCTTTTAAATGCCTTTCTCATCTCGCCATAGTCCCTTTGTGTCTCTTCATTACTTCATTTCCAAAGTTAGCACTTCAGCCTGTAACTCTGTTAGATTAAGTTATCTCCCAAAGGGTCAGGTAATAGGACTATTATGATCCGAAGACGTAGAAATCCCTCCGAACTGTCAGCACTGCTGCTTAAGATAAAATTGCCAGATGTTCTCCATTATAACATCCAGTTTTCAGTTGCTTCTTAACCTCGAGATATTTTAACCACTGAACCAAGCAGTGTCTTAGTCTTCAGCTGCTTTTTATTTGGTGGGGAAAAGCATGTGAAAATGAAGTGAGCAGGAAATGCGGCTCGCCATGTCTTTAAAAAGCAAGCTAAACCATCAGGACATTTTGAACCACATTGCTGGGATACTTTAGGTTTTTTTGATGTATTGGTATACAGTCTGAAAGCTAATTTGCATACTGGAAGGATACAGCTTTCCGTCTTCATGACAGTCCACTTAGACTTGGCAGTGATGTCTAACATGTACCTGTAAAATAAAAAAACTGTATTGGTGGAGAATGTGAAAAAGGGAAGAGGCTAAACTCCTTTCTAACTGATGCAATAGTCTGAAGTTTCTGTGTCCTGTTACAGTTAAATTTAAAAGATTCATCATATGTAAAGGTAGTCTCAAAATGAAGAACGTCTTCATGTATGGTATAATATACTGAAGCTGGTTTCTGCAGGCACTTAAGAATTAAATATTTATTTATGGTTACAAGTACTGAGCTGTACTAATTACACTAGGTTTTTTAAAAGGAATTCACAGGAATTATGTGATTTTTTTTTTTTTTTTCTGTTGGAAATCAGGTGAGACAAAATACCAGGTTACTAGAAATGTAGACATACTGCAGAGCCTTTGTCAGGTATCATTGGCAAAGAAATGGCTTTTGTAGGTGTGTTTAGAATTTTTGCTGAATGTAAATGTTTGTTCTTATGTCTTCAAGGAGTCTCAGTTGAAGTCAACAAGAAGCATGTTTTTGGTATAATAAGGAACTATTGAGGTTTCCCTGAGATTTTCCTTAAAATAATGTTTAGACTCTGTATAAACCAAATGTGTAATGTACAAATGTATGTAACATTTGTACTCAAATATACTTTGTATCTGAGGAACATAGAAGCTTTCTAAGATTTTTTTATTATTATTATTTCATTAAGTTGAAATAGACTTTATGAATAGCTTGTTTTGGCTTTTTTTCAGTGATAAGTAACTGGCTCTGCAAATTCAATATATAGTAAATCACTGGAACACTTGCTAATATGGTAGAATAAATTAGTTTTTAATTGAGCAAAATAGTTGTTGAACCAAATACATGTGCTCTAGTAATGAAGGAAAAAATTTTTTTTTTCATCAGCTAAATTAGATCTTGCCATATTTTAATTTCAGGTTTCAAAGGAAAACACAAAAAATATAAAAGAAACAGTATTAATAAGAAATTTAGTACTACTGAACTCCCATACGGTGTAAAAATCAGGCGCGCATCTTTTCAACTTCTTATTAATCAGCAACTTGGAGTCTTTAGTGTAGTTTGTTCTTATTTTGACCTGATTTGTGAACCACTGTTATTTCTTTCTAGCAATTTACTTGAGGGTAAGGTGAATCCTAGAGGATTAGACAAACGCAGACCGTAAGAAGTTATAGGGAAATATTCCTAGCTTTGGTTCTGTACAGACGGATGTTAGGATTGATTCAGACTTCATCATAGTGTCTCTTTGTTTTTTGAATCTGGAATACTAAATTTTGGAAGTTCCCTATGAACAGTTCAGCTGTTGTGGAACATGGTTATTTTTGTTGAAGATCTTTAATTTGCTTGTATTCATAATTTTTACTCACTCCTAAATAATTTCTTTGCAGTTTTGTAAGGATTTCGAATATGTTGAGCTGTAGTGCTCAAACCCAATTTTAATTACCTGAGCAACAAAAGCCAACAAATTATTCGTAATTCCATTGAATAGCTTTATTTACCAGGATCTAAAATATCCAGTCTGCTGTCCTTACTGCAAAGTTTCTGTTCTCTCAGTATCTTCTCTGAATGTAATCGTCAGTCTGAAATTTACAGGTTTTATCTACCCTTTGAGCCTGATCTTCATCTTCGCATTGTAGTTGTCACAGAGTACTGCTATATGTTCTTAATGCTACCTTCACTTAGTGCTTTTATTATTTTTGTCGTAATTTCCAGAATGTGTGATTGAAAATACTGAAAAGGAAAAAACCCTGGAAAATAACTAAGAAATAGTGTTATGAATGGCTAAATGGAGGTATTCTTTTAATGGTGGTACTCTGTGAAGCAAAAGCAGGGTGATGTCTGCTGATATTGAAGTTAGCCAACTACCCATGAGATGCTTGCTCTGTTCATATGCAAAGCTGAGTAAAAGATACAGCTTAGAAAAAATGATGTGCTTTTGTCATGCGTTTGTATATACTCACATATATGTGTATATACACACATTTTTATATATATATTTTTATATATATGGCAAATATAAAGTGTTTTCAAGAGATGTTGCCCATGCAGCCTAAATTCAATGTGTAACAAGTACTGGGTTTTTTTCTGAAGGAAATGCCTTTAACGCACAGGTGGATTAAAGGAGAGTTTCTGTAGATGTAGGTAGCCAATCAGCAGCATGCTGTCCAGGTGAGCCCACCAGAACAGCACAGAAGGATGAAAAAGAATGTTTTCTGCGGGCTCCTTAGCACTAGGCAGGGAGCAAACAAGCAGTGGTCTACAGGCCTTTTGTGAAGGCCCTGTGCTGTTATGGAACTGGACCTATACCTGGCACCCGACCAGTCCCACCTCATGGAAGTGGTGTGCATGTCTGGTCGTTCAGCCAGAATCTGTGTGATTCCATGAAGTGATGCACATCAATGGCCTACTAATGAAATGAGTATGTCTGGTCACGTTAGTGGTGAGGGAGGGTTGTTTGTAGTGTCTGTCAGAGCTCATACCGCTTAATGAGGAGAAAATCAGGACTACCACTGCCCTAGACTACTAGTTGTGAAACTCAAAAACCTATTTTCACCTGAAACCCATACCTCCAAAGCAGGAGTCACATAGGTATTGAGCGTATGAAAATAGTAATATAATTAATTCCTTAACCTCAGATATTGTGTAGTATTCTAAACCTATAAACACTTGATGATATTTTAGACAGAAGTACATCATGTTAAATTTTTAATTAAGTTTGTTGGCTTCTATAGAAATAATATTTTTCTTTTCCCTTTCCAGTTTAACTTTGTTGGAAGGATCCTTGGGCCCAGAGGACTAACAGCGAAACAGCTTGAGGCAGAAACAGGATGCAAGATAATGGTCCGAGGGAAGGGCTCAATGAGGGATAAAAAGAAGGTAAGCCCTTGAAAGGTAGTGTAGTTTTGGATGCATAGCTTTATTTCCTAACAGAGGGTAAGATCATGTCACACTCTTATTCTTTTTTTTGTTGTATTCTTAGTACATGCTTTTTTAATTATCTAATGTTTTTTACAGGCTTAGTAAATAACACCATCTACCCTAAAGAAGTTAAATGCAGGTGCTCCGTAACTGTGCAGTAGAGTGTCTAATTAGCAATTATAAAATATTCTTGAGTAATAACTTAACTTTCAATTGTGTCAAGTTTCACAAAGTAAAGGTAAAAGTTGAAGTTAAATGTATTTTTCTAAGGAAGAGCTGTTAAAAGTATTCTTAATAACTGTCTTGTATTGAAATACCAAATTAATTATTTGTGCAAGTAGCATGGATAGAAAAAAAATGTTTAACGTATTTCTGACAATAAATTCTGTCCAAGTAAACCAAGGATCACTGTGGTTCTAGATTTGTTTTGTGTTCGGGTGTAGTTGCAATGTAATCAGGGCTGTTTCTTGCCCTGTCCTGTAATGTATGTGCTCTGCCCATAAAAATGGGGAATCTACACTTTTCAGGACAGAGCCATCCAAAGGTCAGGTTGCTCTAGTGGTTAACTCCTGAAGTAATTTCTTTTTGCAGGTTTACTTTCTAGCTCTTTTCCTCTACTTTTGTTTACTACTGCTGAAGTTTCACCAGCATCTCCACTGCAGTTTTGCAATGTGCACTTAATAGTACTCTATTCCTTTTTGTTCTCATAAGTATTATGTCGTTCAGTTCTTTCTTTAGAAAACCTCTTTTCTTTATCTGATCAGCCACATACCGTGTTCTGTGGATACGCACGTAGCATATAACAGTTAAAATAGAAAGCTAATGTCTACTCAGTTAAAAATCTCAGATCTTCCAGAGCTTATGACTGTGTCATTTTCAATCTTCATTTGATGCCTCTTGTTTACATACTTTGCTGTGTTATTGTCACCACCCTTTCTCTTATTCTACCTGTATCTATTTTGGATGTTTTAGATTGCCAGCTTTTAAGGAAAGTTCTTTTCTAACCTAGAGAGTTTTTGTTTGTCTAGGTTTTGTAGAAGTGATGGGGCAATATTGCCTTAAATGCTTGATTTGGGAAGGTATCTTTTTTAAAACTTTATAGTTTGTTCTGAATTCCTTCTACCTCTTGCCTGGGAAGACATTTAACATATAAATGAGTCCTAGTATCCTGGAGTTGTAAGTAGTAAATGGGTAAACCGAACTTGTAGAGTTGATATTTTTGTACAAGATTGTGAAATACAATATAGGATTTCCTATAACTGGGGGGTGGTAGGAGACATGATAATTTCTGAGTATTAAAATTTCAGCATGCTTCACCCATCATACCAAATTGTGTCAGTGTAGATACTATATTTTGCAGCAAAGTTTAGTTTGCCTTTAAGAGATGGCAAACTTCACCTAGGTTTGTAAGAGAAGACTATTCAATATACTCTTGAAAGCTACCACTTTTTGGCTGGTAGATTTAATTCGATTTTAAGACTTCTGATTACATGTGTAACAGAGTAAATCTTACTATATGGAATATACTAAAATATAGTTTGCAATGAGTGAATTATCAAATTATCAATTCCAAAGAGAAATACTAATATCTTAAAAAAGGCAAGTACTTTAAAATTTCTTAAGTTTTTTTTTCTATTTAAACAGAGTTTTTTAAAAGACATTGTATTTTTGTCAATAATACAACACTTCCCTTCATTTATGGGTGGAATTTAAGTTTACTACTGTTTCCTCTGTTTTAGGAATAGTAATTCTAGGTCGGGGCGGTTCATCAGGAGTAACTTTTTTCTAAATAAAAATGTTAGTTCTTGTTCATTTACACTCATAGACATATAAGCTAAAACATTTAGGTGTTTGTTCTTCAGAAAGTTTGTGAGTATAGATTAAGACCTCAGAAATAAAGCCTCACTGCCAATAGTGAACGTATGTATTTTTATGATAGTCAGTACAATCATGCCCTGATACATCCGTGAAAGCTTTGCGGATTGGCTTTGCTGTGTTAGCAATAGCTAGATGTGCAAACAGCTACAGTGGTGTAAAAGGAAAGAAAAATCCTGTATCTGAGGTCTCAGATTTTCTTCTGAAGACTCCTATTCCCTGTAAATGTTTCATTTGCAGATGCTTTCATAGAAAAGAACAGAAAAGATTACTTCAGATTTCTGGAAAGTGCTGTGTGTTCCTCGACCCACATGTCACCCCCACTCTGTCTCTTCCCTGTCCTTCTTGTTCATACTAGCCTGATCAGAAACCATAGAGGCCCCGTGTGAGAATTCCGTGTCAGGTGCGGTAGCCATTTTCCAGGGTGTTACTAATAGTGCTCTCAAGGTCACAAGGGCACGCAAGCTCCTTCCCCACGGCAAGGGGGTGCACGTGAGGTGGCATATGCCACCGGTAGGGTCTCCCAAGCCAGACAGGTCTCAACTGAAGGGTCAGACAAAGTGTATCCATGGGCAGGATGGGCTCGCTAGCCTTCGGGCAGCCATCCTAGGAGAAGGACAACTCTGACTCCAAACCCGGGCAGATGGAGCTCATTTAGCCTTGTAAGGCATCCATCATCTAAGAGAAGGATACTCTAAACAAACCTACAACCCAAGGACTTTGCTGTCACCATCCAAGCTCACTAGGCCCTGGCAGATGAACCTCAGGTGTAAAGGGTGTAGCCAGTTCCGTGCACGCTGCACCTCACCTAAAAAATCCACCGCGCAGACCCGAAGGGTGCACTCATCGCTTGCAGTGAGCGTGGGAAAAGCCCTTCCCAGATCTTTGTTCGCGAAGCCAAGCCATGATAACTAACAGTGCATTGTTGTTAAGGCTGTACAGCCTTCATTCTTTGAATGCATTTTTGTTAGGGCTGAAGATATGTACAGCTACCAAAGATGTTTTATTTCTTTGCTATCAGCAGGGCAGGCGCTTATGCACCACCTACTCCTGTAGTACATGTGCATGCACCATGTCCTTCATTATTCTCGGCTCCCAGCTACGATAAGCATGTTCTCTGTGATGTTGTTGGTCATCACCACTTCTTCTGACCTATCCATTAAACATTCATGTAGGCCTTGGAGCTTGTGAAATGTCTTTTACAGAATTACAGAATGGAGGTTAGAAGGGACCTCTGGAGGTTCTCTTGTCTGACACCCCTCCTGAAGCTGGGTTGCCGAGAACAAGTGACTGGACAGCCTAGAACAGCTGTTAACGTTTAGTACCCGCGACCTCCCACCACTGTGCTTCAGAACCTGTCCTCTCCTGTGGGGAGTCATCTCTTTAGATACCTTGGGCAGGTTTACTGTCTGGAGAAGTGCTATCTTTTGGATGGATGTCCCCCACTCTCCCCACACCTTTTCTTCTATTTTCTCAAGAGGCTTCTCTCTTTGCAGGTTCTACTTCAAAATGCTAATGCACTTAAGTGTAAAATACAGAAATAATAGTATTGTCTCATGGAAGGTTATGTTATGCCGATTTTTTTTATTAAACATTTTCCTTTCATCTAGGGTCAGTGTTATTTTAAAAAGTGAGTATTCAAGATTTTTCTGGTTTTTTGACTGAACTGCTTTGAAATTTGCAGGAAATAAGAAATGCAGGTTAATTTGTATGTATATTTTATAAGTATTTCATATCTGTAAAGCTGATTTTCCAGTGCTAGCTGTGAAAGAAACATTATTGGATGTGGAAAGGAGTTAGTGACTATACCAGTGCCAATCTGTAATGTGACAGCTACGTGGTACTAATACCATCTCCTAGAATAAACTATCCATATATATTTATCTTCCTACGTTACTAGTGGTTGCAAAATCTACAAGAAAATACAGAGACTGACATGCTGGAAAATAAAACATTCAGATTTGCTCAGCACAAAATTTTACTCTTCTGTGTAAGCCTATGAACAGAAGTAAAGAATTAGAAATCTTTCTCACATGGCCAGATCTCTTGAACTAGCATTAAATTTTGAAACTTGCTGACAGGTTTCCCCCCAAAAGCAAGGGAAATTCTCAAAGTATTTCTATCTGAGATTCAGCTGGTAATCAGAATATCTCTCTCTAGGCAGCTTTAGACAAATTTAAAATCAAAACCTTTAATTACAGAGACTATTGTGATTAGAGCCTGGAGGTACTTGAAGGAGATTACTGGGGAGGGGAGAGGGCTTGCAGACATTCATCAAAAGCTAATGAATGTGTAACTCTATTAAGACCAAGGCAATTTTTGCTTAGTTGGAATGCACCTCTCATTAGGTAGTGAGGAAAACTAGCAATTTTCACACCAATCGAAGAATACTACTTAATAAAAGGGAACACTGTCCAGTGGTGGATGAGCAAAGCATTGTCTTACGTGAATTCCATAAACAGACATTAACACACCTGGAGGTAGTCAGCTCTGTGCTCTTGAACACATTGACTGTCATTATCTCACTTAGTGGGATATGCAGCCTTACAGAATCAGGCTGCTGGCTTGTGGCAGTCTTAGTCTACTACAGTGGTTTTTTTCCATTTCTTCCCACTTCTCGTCAACCTCTTCTAGGAACACCACGGGAAGAGAGGGCATCATTTGTTTTACTTGATGAAGAAGCATCCTCTTGTGATATGCAGGGTTTTTTTTCTTACAATTGGTTATTTCAAAGAGAAAGGTAGGCAGCTATGCAATTCTAGATTTGAAGCTAATTCTAGATTCGTGTTCATCCACTGCAGCAGTTTCCAATCTGTTGCATTTTCCTCTGTGTTAGATTGTTTGAACTGATTTGTGGTTGCTGACCTAGAGATTATTCATTCGTACATCATGGTTCACCTTGCAAGCATAGATTATGTAAGGTTTCGTGAAAGACGAACTCTCTGTAGTACGAGTCTTGTCCTTTGGCTGGTGCAGAGTTGTCACAGGCAATAGGTAAATCCATTTCTTTGGACTCTCCAGTTTTGTTTTTTATAGTAAGACTGAAAAGGAATTAAAAATTGTCTTTGGTACCTACACAAAGCTGAAGGAAAAGATTAGAATGGAAAAATTTAACTGTCTTGTGATCAAGGTATTTTACTGTATTTAGACGAGGTATAGAATTGAAGTAATATTTCCCACATCATTCTTCTGGAGAAACTGGCTGCTCATGGCTTGGATGGGCATGCTCTTTGCTGCATAAAAAAACTGACTTGATGGCCAGTTTTCTGGCCAGTTTCTGGCTGGGCCCAGAAGAGCAGTGGTGAATGGAGTTCAATCCTGTTGGCAGCTGGTCACGAGTGGTGTTCCCCAGGGCTCAGTACTGCAGCCTGTTTTCTTTAATATCTTTAGCAATGATCTGGATCAGGGGATCGAGTGTACCCTCAGTAAGTTTGCAGATGACACCAAGTTAGGCAAGTCTCTTGATCTGCTTGAAGGAAGCGTGGCTCTGCAGAGGGATCTGGACAAGATGGATCAATGGGCTGAGGCCAGTTGTGTGCCAAGTCCTATGCTTGGATCATAACAATCCCCTGCAATGCTACAGGCTTGGAGAAGAGTGGCTGGAACTTGGGAATGTTGATTGGTAGCCAGCTGAATATGAGCCAGCAGTGTGCCCAGGTGGCCAAGAGGACCAACAGGAGCCTGGTTTGTGTCAAATAGTGTGGCCAGCCAGACTAGGGAATTGATTGTCCCCCTGTACTTGGCACTGGTGAGACTGCACCTTGAACAGGACTGCACCTGTGTCCATTTTTGGGCCCTTCCCTACAAGAAGGACATTGAGGTGCTGGAGCGTGTCCAGAGAAGGGCCATAAGCCTGGTGGAGGGTCTGGAGCACAAGTCTTACGAGGAGCAGCTGAGGGAACTGGGGTTGTTTAGCCTGGAGAAAAGGAGGCTGAGGGGAGACCTTATTGCTCCCTACAACTCCCTGAAGGAGGTTGTAGTGAGCTGGGGGTCAGTCTCTTCTAAGTAACAAGCAACAGTACAAGAGGAAACGACTTCAAGTTGTACAAGGGGAGGTTTAGGTTGGATGTTAGGAAAAATTTCTTGTAGAGAAACGGTTGTAAAGCATTGGACCAGGCTGCCCATAGCAGTGGTGGAGTCCGCATCCCTGCAAGTGTTTAAAAGATGTGGAGGTGTGGCACTGAGGGACATGGTTTAGGGACCCTGGCAGTGCAGAGTGAATGGTTGGACTCGATGACCTTAAATGTATGTTCCAATAAGGATGATTTTTTTTATTATATATTTGTAATACTTTAATACCTTTTAGTCTCTGAAATACCATCAGATACACTTTGATTTTTAATGAAACTCTAAAAAAAGCCACTCTGTTTAGCTGATAAAGTGAAGTTACTGACATTAAATAATAGGTACTTTGTAGTGTGTCTTGTTAAACAAGTCTTATTATTGCTACCCGAATTACAGGATGCTGAACTTCTACATTCTGTGGGAAGTACTACGTGTGAACTAATAATGGAATGGTGCTGACACACATGTTGAAATGGAATGTATTTAGCATATGGTAACAAATGGTAAAGTTGTTCTGTGTTTCAGAATGAAAGGTTGACCAGCCATCATTGTTCTTGTCTTTTGAGAGTAAAATGTGTGGCTCAGGCCTGTTGCCTCTAAAATCTGCCTCTCCATACAAGCATGCTGCTGCTGTTTGACAATTTCCTATATTCATATATATGACAATTTCATAGATTCATATAAATGACATATATAATATGACGATTTCATATTGAGGAATCATTGCCATTCCAAACTGTCGCTATTTAAAAGAATTCTGTTACTAATTGCAAAAGTGGATATTTGAGTTTTTGTGAGTACCATTAAGGCATACAGGGGAAAAAAAAGAAAAATCTTTAAGTGGCTGAGGACATTGGCATGTGAAAGTGCAAAGCAGGTCCATATACATAATATGTGACTGGAATGACTGTCCTCTTACTTAAAAAACAAAAGTTGCTAAAAAAAAAAGTCTCTTTCTGACAGCATCTGTGGAGTTTCTGGAGGTCAGCTGCTTACTTTTGCATTTAGAACTATAACTATTGGAATCCATTGCCAGTATCCATCATTAAGGGTACTGTTTGTTGAAACCAATTGAATTCTTACCAGAAATTCTCTGGCTGAGGCAGCATGGAATGGCAGTTCAGCATGTCGGATGTCATGGATCATGCTGTGTTAACTTTTGTGGCACACATAAGCTGCAACTTACCTATGTAAGAGACTGCCAAACTGATGGTTGCGTTCACTTATAAATGTTATTAACTTCTGTGACTATACGTTAAAAATCTTTGTATGAGCAGGCTGCTTAGCAAAGATTTGAGACATTACAGCATGTTCCTGAATCTACATCACTCAAGATACTAACTTTAAATAGAAAATTATTTTAAATAGAAAATTGCTTAATTAATTAATGCAGTATTTAAGATAGTACCCCGGGAACAATTAACTTCAGTATCTAGCATCTTCTATAGTAACATCTTCTAAACACAATTTCTCATAAGTATGCATGTCTGCATGAAGTTTGGTTTCTAAACTGATTCATCAAACTTTGGAGGCTGTCTTCATACTTCATTTTTGACCTCTGTAGCAATTGGCCTTTTAAACTAACTTTAAACAGAAAAGTCGTATTCATGTAAAGGTACTACTGAACTTACGTATTCAACATATCACAACTGCCGTTTTAATACAGTAAAGAATGTACCGTATTAAGCTGTATGAGAATTTTTATGTAGCTGTGTGGTAAAGAAAATTCCTCTATCTTAGAATACAAGCTTGTTTAAGAATATACTTGGTAGTCAATATAACTTTTCCTTCTCAGAGGATTGTCGTAAAACGTAAGATGTAATGAAAATAATTTTGGTTGCTTGTCAGCTAGTATTTTTTTTAGTAGCAAGTACTGCAGAAAATAAGCTTTTTCTATTCTAATTTTAAAACCTTTATTGCATGTGTAACCACTTACTGCATGCAGTAAAAGTTGTAAATCTACATTTTGCTATTACTAATTTTTTTTTTATTAAAGAATTGCTGAAGCATGGTCTTTTTTTATTTTTCACCTTCAAAACAGAAGTCTCTTGAGTTTATATCCCTGGAAGTCTGGGTGCAGTGACACTCCAAAGAGAGAGGAGTTTTACACTATTAGCTAACAGTGTAAAAAAGGTGGGGAAAAAAGTAATCACAGAAAAAAGTAAAATTCCTTTTATCAAGTTACTAGTTTGATAAAATGCGAAAGTCTCACTAGTAGAAACTGTGCTTCAGGAAATTCGAAAGGCAGCAATGTTTGAAGATAACAGGTGTTATTTCTTGAATTACCCCTGACTGAAGGCAGACACATTTTAAGCCTGTTTATGGGGGGTTTGTAGTCCAAAGTGCCTAGAGAATCAGCTTTGAAATCTTGCTTGCATATATCTTTTAAGTAAAAATGTATTGATTTCACAGTGACAATAGAGAAGAATACAGTGTAGGCACAGTCAACTTAGTTATGTATGGGAACGTGAATTTTACAAGTAGAGAATGTTTTCCTTAAGTTTTGTAAGATTTGAAAAACGCTTCTTATTTGAAGTAATCTGCTGCCTAAGTCTAAAAAATGCTCTTACTTTGAAGAGGAGAATGATTTTATTTTGAAAGATGGAAAAACTTAAGTGTCTCAGGGCCTGAAGAATTATTACAAAGCAATATTAGTCTTTCGGAAAACATTACTGATATGTATCTGATGCAATTTATCTTTTAGATAGGTTTATTTCATACATACCTTTGCTTTTTATTTGCTACATACTGAATATATCCAGTATAGATTGGAGATATTTCTGCATGTGCTCAATACAAAGTTGCAGCATTGAACGGATGTTAACACTAATAAAGCGTGTTTTCCTATGTAATGTGAAGAGTAGCTGAACCTTTGACTGTGTTTGATGTCAAAGTCTGATGATAGCCATTTTGTTCTGAGAGAAGTTAAACTGGTAAATAGTTAACTGGCTATTGGATTAATTATTTTTTGTTGAGACTGATAGGCAGGCTGTTTAGCGTGGAGCGAAGGAGTAAGCAGAAAACAAGATAACACTATTGCTCAAAATAAATACTGAAATTACTAATTGAACATTTAGAAGATTAGAGATATTTGACTTTCTGCAACTTTATTTTTTTCCAGACAGTGAGAAGTAATCTGTAGTGTTTCATTGCGTCAAGATACTGTATTCCTCTTGAACTTGGAAAAGCTGGCTGTATGATAACAATCACAAATTGTAATTCCTACAATGTCTGTGTGGTTTGCCATTTAAACTTGGTTTTAGATGGTAACAGTTTTCTACTTTCTCAGACCTACTGGCTCTGTGTTAGCCTTTGTCTTGCCTAGACTTGGATTGAAACAGGTATCATTGATCGTAGGTTACCCTTTTGCTAGGTGTGGCCTACAGTACAGTGTATTAAGGTTAAGAATGAAATTCAAGTATCTTAATGAATATGTAGTGGGGCGTTATCCTTACTTTACAGTTCATCCAGCTATAGTTACAAGATTTTATTGTCAGTCTTTATGCTTTTCAGATATAGAGAGGAATTTATTGATAGACAGTTGCACGTTTTTATTAGCCTTTTCTGAGAATAATTAGCAAACAAGCTGTCTACTAATTACTCATACTTTTCACATCTTTTTGGGCAGTAAATGGGGAATATTTTGAATGCAGGACTCACTGAAGTGCATTCATGCTGTGAATATATCTTTAAAAAACCCATGTGTTTTAGACTTGTAATAACACAGTTTAAAGTATGTCTTGAGCATGAAAGGATGAAAACTTACTCAAATGTTTATTAGGCCAGGTACACAAATCTGTTAAAGAAAATATCTTGCAGTAGAACACTGAACTTAGTAATGGTCAGTACTGAACTTGCTTGGAGACTGTTTAACTTAACAGAATCTGACATTCTGTGTAAGTTACCTGATTTGATTAAGTGCCACAAACTCACTATGGAACACACACAACACACTGTATTCATCCTTGTTTGACAAATTTGTTAACGTGAGTATTTATTGAATGTAATTAGGATCATAAATCAATTCAGTACTATATACCTACAAGACAACCAAAATCTTGTCCTCTAACTGTAATATGCTAAAATGAAGAAAGCTTTAGACTGGTTTTGGATGTTGAAAGATTGATCTGCAAATCAGTGACTTCATTCAGACAGTAGCTCGTGCATTCGTAATGGAATAACTGGCATCTAAAGTAACAGGAAGACTATGGCTGTAAGAAAAATATGGGAATATCAAATTCTTGGTTGGTTTTATTAGAAGATATTATAGAATTATGTAGTAAACTTCATAAGAATGGGTGGAATCATTACAAGCAGGAGGTGTCTATTGGTACAGCAGTATTGTTAATCTGCCACAGCTGCTGGGAAGCACCAGAATGTTTTCATACGTGAAGAACTAATATTTCTGGGAAATGAACATAGTCACAGTAGGTAGAGAGCTATCCAAAATAATTTACAGAGCAGTTATATTTTCATAGCAAAAGCTGTGGGAGATTTTTCTCTTCTTGAGACTTTTGTAGGATCATGAATCTCTCTTTTTATTTCTGTTTAACTAGTTCAGCACTTAATTTTTTTTTCATCCTCTTTTATGGGCTTCTCCCTTGTTTCATAAGATTTATTCATTTTCCTTGCTTTGACATATGGTTCCCCTTCTGTAGGGAGGTCTTCTCTGGCTGCCTTTTTCCATCTTGGTCCTTGCTGACCACTTTCTGAATTGTCGTATGCTTTATAAGTCAGTATAGTAAAAGGAGGGTTAATTTCCATGGTGCCTTATTTATCCTCCAAATATTCAATGAGATACTGTGAAAGTGCACTAAACTGAGTTTTGATTTCTAGCACTGCCTCGTATGTGCATGAAGGTAGTGAATGATGTGAACACTGGAGTTAAAATAGTGTTGCAACTAGGGGAGTTCAGTAATTCAAGCAAGGAAGATAACATGAGGCATGAGAAAATCAATGACAGATTTCTCACTCTACTAACTAATTAACAGTTAGGATCACTTAACATGTAGAAGACCATCTGAAAGGGAAGAAAAAAAATACAACAGTAAAAGCATTGACAGAAACTATTTCCTAAGAGTAGGGGTGATTGGTGAATTTGCACTATTTACTTGCCTCAGAGTTACCGGAACACAAACTCAGAATGTATTAGCTTTTGAAGAGGTGTGGAGAGTAGATACCAGTGTTGCCCTCAGACTTGGCTTGGTAGGTAATTTGTAGATGTGACATGAATGAGTAAAAAAATCAATTGGTATCTCAACTAGAATTTTTTAAATCCCTTTTGATTACTGACAGAAGTAAAATAGGCAATGTAATTGTGAACCAAACTGTCCTAGCTTTTATGCATCATTTTGCAGGTAAGCTAGTGGTATTTTTCTATGCACAAACGGAAGGACTTTTTCTCCAAAAGTGAAGAATAGTCTGTTAATTGAATGCCTTGATTTGGCATGTGGCCAGTGAGTGCATATAATGTAAATGTTTGGATGTAATACTTACGAAAATTATGATAATTTTTTCTGTGGTTACTAAGTTTGGTGCAGGAGTTAGTTTTTCCACAATGTTTCCCTACTGTTCTGACCATTTGTCATGGAGCAAGGTTGATATGACTCTTTTCAGTGAGGGTAACATTTCATGGAGGCAGAAGGGAATTGCGTGTTCTGGTGTGGGATTATTTAATAACTTGGAGCTTTTTTTGAAATAACTTTCTTTGAGTGTTGATATTGTGGTGATTTCTTTGCTGGATATCTATAAAACTTGATAGCAATTTGGTTTAAGAAAATTTCTAGCTTCCTAGCCAGCTAAATCAGACCCCAGTGATATGGATAAAAAGCTGAAAATTGGGTTTTGTCTTCTGTCCTTTCTTGATGTAGTGTGAGTGATGTACATGTATCATCTCTGCAGCCTAGAGCTCTAGGAACTGTTTCCAAAATCCTGTCCAAAGCATGGTCATGGTTTTCTAGTTTTAGAAGTTGTTTTTATCTGTTCCAGCTCCCTCATTTCTCCTTGTCAAAATGCTGGTTTCTTCTCTATCCATGGGATCTTCATACTCTAATGACAGACTCTGATGTTTAGGCCTAGATTTTTTTTTTTTTTTGTTAGTTAGTATGATCATCATAGCCCTTGATTGGTCCTTAGTGTTTCTGCTGTGGTGGTACTTTTACTGACAGCCAGTGTCCATTCTGTGAGAAAGCTGCTGTTCACTTTAGCAACTGCTTGTTTGTCTTGAATAAGGAAGAAGCAATTTTTTGAAAGATGGGATGCCTAGCATGTTAATATCAACTCTGTCACTGCTTGTGTACAGATAAGAGTATTTTTATAAATGGTGCTTCCCAGGCAATCGGACATTGCTAAAGGATTGGAATGCTGAAGCACATTTAGCCGACTGTCTGAATCCACGTGAAGTATGTGACCAATTTAATTGATCCACTTGATGGAATTTTTTGGGAGCCACTTAAGATGCCAAACAATTGATTTCAAATGCCCTACATATTTACAACCATGTGTATCAAGGGAATTTAATTTTTAGGTTGCTGGGAATCTTGGGGGGTGTTTTGTTTTAATTAGCTTGCTGAACTGACGAAGCATAATGTAAAATGTAATTTGAAGAAACTAAAAGCTAGTAGTTGACAAAGAAATTTAAGATATAAAATGAGTTTTCATAGGGGAAAGGATAAGTTTGTTTTGTGCTGATAATATATGTTATATTCACTCTCCATCTAGTGAGTGAGCTTCAAATGACCAAGCAGTCTTTGAGGTGGCTTTGAAACAATCATTTATGTTTCAAGTTGATAACATTGGAATTGAATGTTAAATTTTGACTGATAAAAAGACCTAGAACTTAAATCTCTTAACTCACACTGAGTCATAACAGCATTAATCAGAAAATGTCTTAAGATAAGCAGTGTTACAAGCCAAAACAAGTGCTAAATTTTATAGTTACTAATGAGCTTTGAAATACTGAAGCTAATCTGGAAATCAGTCAATATGTGATGAGGAGACGAGGGTATTTCAAGTGCCAAATTTGGTTTTTTTGCAGCCTGACTAGTGGATTTTTTCAGTATCCAGCCTCTTAAATGATAAGTTCCATTTAACTTGAATTTTTTTTTCAATAGTTAATTTGGTAGTAAACATAACCTTCCCTTAAAAAGCAAACACTTCTCTCTTTCAAAGAGAAATCAGATACTTGGCATGTGCTATGACTTCTATATGCACCTGAAGAAACAAATATTTTGAAGAGAAAAACACTTTTCCTGTTGTGTTTCAGTTCTCTTAAGGAAGTCTGATTTTTTTTTTTTTGGTTACTGCAGACTTCAGACCTATTATTTGCAGTCGAATTAAATATGTTTCATGACTTATAGTAAAAGAATCTGCCAGTTAGATCGCAGTGTAATGCTTTAAAATCATTGAATCATATTTGGTGGGTGTATTTCCGGTGCTCCTTTTAAACCCACTTTTAATTGGCTGTTTTTGCAAGTTGGAATATTTTTGACTACATAATGCTGTACCACCAATCTTGGCAGAGACAGAAACTGTCAATAATTGGGCATTTTGAGTATGCTTTCCAGCTGCTGGCCTTTCAGAGTGTTAGGTTACAGGATTTTTCCAGTGTCTTCCCTGGAGAAACCACATAATAGATGGAGGAGTGTTTGCAGCGACACCACTGGGAGGGAATATTCAGGTTCCCTTGTCAGCAGTATCATTTTTTTACACCCGGTTATAGTGGGTAGAAGTTCAAATATGCAGGTTACATTTGCTCCTCAAACAGTGGTTTATAGTGACCCTTAGGGAGAACACAGCACAAGGGATATTAAACATTGCATGGGCAACAGCAAGCTGAAAGGCAATGAGTTATGTCTTTCTGCATGGTTAAATAAGGCTTCTTTATTGTAAAAGGAAGGAAAGATAAGTTGAACATTTAAAGGCAAAAAAAGGAAGCAAATTTCTAGAGCCTCAAAATGTCAAATAATTTGTCACACACATTCATCTGTTAGCTCATAAATGTCAGTTCTTGTAAAAAGCCTTTCCAGCTTTTCCTTGCATCTAAATTTCCAGACCATCTCAGGGCCCACAGCTAGGTTTCAGAGTTAAACTGATTTTTTTCAGGTTTTTGAACAGACCTCTGAATCAGACCTCTTGTAAATTTTGCTGCTCTCCTGACCTTGAAAGAGGATCTGTGCTCCTGCAAGAGACATGTTGAAAGGTGGTTGGCAATCATGGAATCAACTAGGAAGGCATTTTATTTACTTCAGTTACCTGGCTTGAAAGCTAAGCCTCAGGAAAGAACTGTTCTAGCTTCCTTTGGTAGTGTACATTGACTTAGCTGTGAGGAATTGAAAGCATGACTTTCTTTTTTTCCCTTCCTTTTGACTTGGAGGTGATTTTGTGATCATGTAGTGAAACAACTGACCAGCCCCATCCCGTTTTGTTCTTGCTACTTTAGAGTTTTGCTTTCAAACTGTCAATGACAGACCATAGTTGTGGGCAACAATATTTTTATAGACTAGTCCAGCTAATATTGAGGTAGTTCTGCTTTTCTGGGCTCTTCAGACTTGCTGCCAAACATCCCTTCCCACCATTTTAACCAGTGGTCAGTCAATCTCTGAAACTGTAGACTGAAACTGTGATACAAGAGTATCACAAAGACTCAAGCTTATATATCTGATCTCAGTGCGAAATTTTAAGTCTGCACTTCTAACAGAACATATCTGTGGGCCCTCAAAAAAAAAAAAGGTGTGTGTGTCAAAATGGTTATTCTTGCCAAAATTATTGTAGCCACGTGGTTTCATAATAACTTTCTTTATATTAATATTTTCAATACACAATTAAAAAATACAGGTATTCAATAATTCTGCTTTTTTGTTTGAAATTTATTGTCAACACATCGTTAAATATACAAACTAATATGTTTTTGTTAATTTGAAGATGCAATGCACTTAGATGTTGATTATAGCTGTAGTGGGGAAAGTGCCCAAGGAATATGATATTTTAGTTCCAACTTGGTTAACCGCTATTATGGATGTATTAAATTAATTGTAATATCATTTTCATTCCCTGATGAGCTGTGCTCTGGGTAATGTGTACTCCATACTTGCTCCTAAAACCCTGATAAATGTTTTAAAGACAATAGCTGTTTAATGAATAGCTCGTGTGTACAGGAGAAAAGAATAAGCTTGATTGCTTACAATCTGACTTTTTTTTTTAGGTCTCTTGTATTTGCATATCTAATTGCTATGTAATCAAAACTAAGTGAACTGTAGCTACTTGAAACCAAAAAATGAAAGGCAATCATCTTTACAGGGGGAAATATCCCACTTATATGGAAGTCTCTCTGAATATTAGAATTATATTCTTCTTGTGTTTAATTATAGGTGTCTGACTGAGCAGTAAATTCATGCCTGTGTATTAAAGGAGTGAATGTGACCCTGAAACATCAGCTTTTCTTTGTTGAAGCAAAGTATTGGCATTGAGAGAACTTAAGTGTTGTGTATTTTGATGATAAGGGATTGTGCCAGAATAGCTGTTAATTACCTGCTTTGTTTGATATGGAAAGTAGTAGTTAGGCACTTTTCTTCCCACCAGTGACAGTACTCAATTAAAACTTGTATTAAACAGTGATAATGCCTTCGTTTATCTGGTGGGGAAGACGTGAGGTGAAGAAAATTAACAGGACTTTTTCAGCTGTTTGGAGGCAGCTCTGTTTTGTTTTTTTCTTGAATCTAGTGACAGTAAAGAAAAACGAGTTTTGTTGTCTTTGTGTAGTGGTGTCTGGTGGGCTTTGGTTTTGTTTTTTGGAGGGTTTTATGGTGGTGGTCTGGTTTGGTTTGTGTGTGTGTTTTGTTTTTTTTTTTTTCCTCTTTATGACTCTTAAATCATGCACTTTACTAGTAGTGGATAAATAAATCCTTAACTGTATTGTGGAAGTTATAAATTTGGAAGACATTTGCCCTATCCTGATCCATGTTAATCCTCTGTCTGAGGCATCTGTTGCATGAGTCCTTATTTCAGTGCTTTTTAAAATTTTATTGCATTGCTTACATATCAGAAAAAGAGAGGGGTTTTAAAATCAATGGTATTGCGTGAGCTTTTCTGTTCCAAATATTTGAAACGTTTTGTAATGCAGTCAGTTTTCTCAGCTTCTACTAATAATTATTATTTTATAAAGAAATGTTTGCAGATCTGATTTTGCAATATTATTTAATCAGCTTAATATTTTCCTCTTTAGATTTCTTAAGTATGTGACAAAACTGAATGCGTATTTTGAGTAGGAATCCTTCAATCTGAGGGAAGATTCTCTAAGTAGCAGCCATTTTTTGCATGTATAAACAAAAGTAGCAAGGAAAAGTAAGGCAGGGTAGTTAACGTAGAAGGAAGGATTTGGTAATCTGTATGGATCTTTGAATCCATTAGATAGCAATGCTGAAGAATATTCAGAAATTGAAAATGTACAAAATACATCAGTAGAGTAAGGAAGGGTATAGAACTGTTACAGTAACAATCAAATACTTTTTACTTCATGCAAATAAATTAAGGAATGGCTTGGTTGCCTTACTTACAAAGTTGGGAGAGTCTGGATTCAACAAATTTGAACAGCTTTACTCTGGAGTGAAAGCTGAATGTTTGATGCTAGACTAATTTGGCCAAAAATGTGAAACAGGAAGCGGAAGGGGGTAGTTACTGTAACAGCTTTAAAGCATGTACATGCACAGAGTTCTTTTGAAGATGTCAGTGGATATGGCAATGCATGGTAATTCCACCAGAACTTTAGAGCTTCAGCTTTTAGGTGACTAGAGGTCACAAGGAGAAAGTAAGATCAGTTGCCTGCAATAATTAGGCACAATTAATAACGTTTGTTCAGAAGGCATATTGCACATACTGAATGGTTGGCAGTAACAACTAGTCTTAGATATAACCTTAGAAACAACCAACAAAAAAAAATATCATTGCCTTAAAAAGCGTTGTAAGGTGTGGAAAGATTTTCTTGTTTAGTTGAAAACCTGAACCCAGTGTCATTATTAAAGAGCAGAAAGCTGACTTATTTTGAAAACTCACAGGATGCAAGCAAACTGCAGTGAAAAGTCAGCATTTTTTTTTTTTAAATTTTAATCATGTGCATTTATCATGATTTACAGAAAACTGAAGAAAGTCTTGCTTAGGTTAGATCTTGTAAATGGCATCTTTTTGAAGTAGTCGGCTTTTTCTTAAGTAAATGGTTTTTTGGGCATATTAAGGGATAAATTTCCTGAAATTATTTAATTTTCAATAAATTTTACAATATATTTTACAATAAATTTTCGTGTGGCTATCAGTTACATTTTCTTTAGATAACTCATGAAGTCAATAAATATAAATTTGTTCCTACTTACCCCACACAATTACCCTTTCATATAAAGTAAACAGTGATAAGCGTGAAACAAGAATTCGATAAGGTGTTTTATGATCTGGCATTTTGAAGTGCAATGATCTCTGTCCATTTCTTTAACTGTTCTTCCAATTTTCTTCTGCACTGTAAAAAAAGTGGAATTCGAATTCGAGGTGCATTTAGATGAGTAGAATTATTTCATGGCATTGCAGTGCTGCAATACAGTATAGCCAACCGTGTTAGCTCATCCATGTAGGATTAGGTTCTGCAGTGATTTAGACAGTGTCCCGTGACCGGACATGCTTATTGAGTAGTCATGTCACTGTATCGGTGCGGGTTGCTACTCACACTGTCCAGTCACAGATTTTTCTAATATTGAAACACATTTGTTGAGGCTTCCTCAAACTTTCATGTATTTAGTATAAAATCCGAACTTCAGATAAAGTCGAGGACTATGTTATACCAGAAGAACAACAGTCCTTTTTGTCTGTAAATCAACAATATTGAGCCTATCAGATTTTTTCTGGTTCAATTAAATTATTCTGATTACATTTCATTGACTTTGGTCACTTGAAAATAACTTACTAACTTTTTTCCGGTGTTTTGCATTTCAGTTAGATTTTTGAGGAATGATTTAATGTGTTTTCTTTTAGATAAATTTCCTATTTCCATATTCAAAAAATAAAATATTGTCATATTCAGTTTTGAGTAAGTATTAATTTGCCATATTATGACATAATCTCTACGTGAAGATCTCTTTGCGGAGGGCAAAATTTCTGTGTTGAAATTACTTGCAGTGTTAAAATGTGGAAAAATAAAGAAACTTTCTCTACTTCAGCAATTGCCTTTCCTAGACATTTCTGCATGAGCAGGCTTTCCCTTTTTGTTCTTTACTCTTCTTCTAGGACTTGCAGTCAGTTTTGGGGGGAATTTCAGTATATCTGACTCTGTCCAAGAGTGATGTTCTTAAATCTAAGACTGAATGGAAATTCTCTTTTGTAGTAGTGGTGAGGTTTGTTGGTTTTGTTTTTTGGTTTTGTTTTTTTTTTCTCCCCTTACTTGAAAAATGCCATCTAAAATGACCAAATCAGGTAGTTTTCTACACTTACCCTATCAACAATTTTTCCTGATTTTCATTTTTAAGTTGGGCAAAAATGTTAAGTTGTACACTTTTTCAACGAGCAAAAGCTCACTATCTTGGTAGCCTTTGGGGAAAAAAACCCCTCAGATTTCTTCTGCCAAGAAGCTTTAGGACGTGAAAATTCTGGAAGCTGAGTGCTGACTTTTAGCTTTCCAAATAGTCCTCCAGAAGAATACTGTTTGTTAAGCAACCCGGTGACAGGTTTACTTACCATGTGAGGAAAATTCAGGCCCCTTATCTTTCTCTGTAATCTGAGTTGGTGGTACTTGTCATTTGAAATACATATACACCTGCTACGCATGCTTTTTTTTTGTCAGCTGAAAACAGTGCTGCTGAAAGCATGTCGTAAAACTTGTTTTTATTGCAGATGTACCCAATGAATCATAATTCTCAGCAGGCTCAGATCCTGCCTATGTAGGATCAACACTGAAAATGTGAACAGTATTTTATTTATGGTTGGGACGTATAGAGCACGTCTCACGTCTGTACTTCTACCTTTGAGTTGCCTGTGTTTGCATGCATCCACTATTTGAAGCATTCTCTCTACTGAGGTCATTCTGAGCAAAATGACCTGAATTTTGCTCAGAAGCAAAACTGAGCAAAACTACATAAGACTGTAAAGTAGAAAGTGGTGATATTGATGTTCTTTATCTCCTCTCTCCCTTTTCCTAGCTATTTGGACAGTCGAGAGGAGAATGTGATTCTCTTAAGGAGTAAAAATTCAAAATTTACTGTGAAAGAAAGTAAGGACAATATACCATTTAGCCCTTGGAGTGTTTGTGCCTCAAAGCTAAGAATTTTTTTAAATCAGATTTTGAGTGATTCAGAATTCTATTCAAGAAAATGTGAAGAATCCATCTAGAAATAAACTTTAATTCCATGTATTAGCAAAGTCAAGTTATGCTGACCTTGGATATGTGCTAAACCAATTTGTAATGATTACTGTCAGAGCAGTTCTTTTTCTGTTGAAGAGTAATGGTCTATGATATATTGAAGGCCAGATTAGATCATCCATATGATTCCTTCTGGTCAAAGTCTCTGAAATTGGAAAAAAAATTACTTGGAGTTGAGCTTAGGTATAAAAAGAGGGATAAGAGTAAGTGTGCTGAAGAAAATTTCAGTAAGGAATAATGGAACATTTAATTTATGAAGGTTTTGTATAAATCACAAAACCTGTCATTCTCACCATATATACATACTCACACATTGTGTGTGTTTACTACTGAAGTATGTAACAATTCTACAATCAGGTTGAATTTAAGGGGTCATTTTCCTCATATCTGGCTTTGTATCATGGACTTAGTAGGTATATTCCTATATCCTAAAATGAAAATAGTTCAGTGGTGAGGATGAGGCTAAAGTTTTGTGGCTCCACTGTGGTTTGGCTGCATGTGATCTTAGAGAACTCAAATTTTAGTAGTGTAGAATTTTTTTTTTAGTAAGTTAAGTTCCTTTGCTTTGGTCATACTGTGAATAGAGCACTTCTATAGTAGCCAATGCCTCATTAGTCCTGAATTCAAGGAAAGTATTCAGCAGCGAGTTTTAATGATTAAAGTACTGAGCTCGTGTTGTATATCTTGTTATTGGCCTTAGCTTTGAACAACTTTTTAGTTTAATCAGAGTTAGCAGGGTTTTTGTAGTTTTTCTTCATTTAAAGAAAAGAAGTAAATTATGTTCACTTGTGTGACAAATTCCTGACTATCTACAGGGATTTTTAAGGAGAAAAAAGGAAGTGAGGCATGATCTCATGAAGAGACAGCAGGAAATAAAATTCTGTAGCAAGTTTGAGATGAATAAGATCAGGCCTGAGAGATCATGAGGAAACTGAGAACAAGGAGTTAAGTCTCCACAAAATAGTGGCAACAGTAGTAGAACGCATTTTTTTCCCTAAACATATTAATAAATACTGATTTATCCGTGATTTTTTTGTGAATACCCTTTCTATGATGATAAAACAGTTTCTTGCTTTCTCAGAAGAGTAATTTTTATATGTATTGAACTAGACATTTTTCTAGATATTTCACTTCTTTGAATTCCATTTTGTTCACTCTGTCTTCAGACCAGTAGTTATAGCATTAAGACCTATGTAATTACTTGGTGGTGGGGGATAAGTATTAGGATATGCAGAATTTACAGAAGGCATGGATTTCAGTATCCTGGTATGACTTAGCTAACAGGACTGTTTGTGGTTATCAACCTGCTAGAGAAGAGAAGCATCTGAAATGCAGTAATGGAGAGCTCAGAATGGACCTGTGTGCTAGTTACTTCTGTGCCTGAAGTTTCAGATGTTATTCAGAGTTAATTCAGCTGCTCTTTGCACTCTCCATGAATATATACAGTACAAATGTTATTTCTTAGTGTAAGTCTTTATTTGCTTGGTGCCTATAATTACGTATATTGGGAAAAACCGCTTACGTGCCTGTGTCTTTGAATCTCTTGTGTGTGGCATTTTATATACTAATTGATTATCAGATTTAAGAGTTTATTCATTGGTATCTTCAGAGTAAAGAATTGGAAGTACACCTCCTGCCTAAGGTGGGGCAATGTTTTAAAACTCCAATAGGTAAGTTATCCTGCATGTTGTAATATGTTAGAGAAAGCTGTTAAAACGGTTTATATATATTTAAGTGCCCAATTAAAACATTTCACATCTCTTTGAGACCCCTCATGTGTCAAAGATAACAGCTTTAAGGGCTTTGTTCATCCGTTGATTTGTCTTTTATCCTGTTGATCTGTTTTAACTTCTCCAAAGACGATGAGCTGTGCTTACTTTTTACTTCACATACACTGCAACTGCAGTGCATCCCTTCCTTGCCTTATGGTGCTTGAGTGCCGGTGTGTTAAGTAGTCGTATGTTGTCTGCTAGTAAGTCAGTTTAGTCCCTAAAATTTTATCGCGGTTGGTTACAGACTTCATTATCCCATTATGAGAATGTGATGTTCTGCTTAGGAAAGTGGGATACATCTTACTAACTCCGCCTGCAGGGTAGGTGTTGTGAACAGAACAGGGAGGATGTGGAGATTACACTGTGAATGCTTGGTTGAGCATGACTTGCACTTGAAAACTTCCCCTTTCTCTTGTGGAGTATTGCTCAAGTTTGTTAAATGGTTAAAATATGCTTTGCTAACAGAGGAAGAAAAAATCCTATCGGCAACTTCTTTGAGAATTTTTTCTGACTTCCCTGAGCACTTTTTACTGAAGGTGCCTTTTCCTGTGAGACCATAGTTTTGCAACAAGAAATTCGAGTATGTGGTCTAGGCATTGTCTGTAAATTCATCAGAAGATACGTTTCTTTCAAAATACTGTGTGTAAGTGTGGAGAATAACATTGAAACTTGTCCCTGGGATGCTTTGATTTAGTTCTTAGTTCATTTCAAAAAGTCTTTTAGTCATTTGTTCTGTTACATAACATTTAAATAGGATTTAATGCTTTGTATGAAATAGTTGCATAGGTAGGAGGAGTATCAAGATAAATAGTTGCTTGGGTAGAATTTGTTGTATAGTGAAATGATGCTCAAAACATTACTAAAAATTAAGGTATTTTTGTGTCATTGTATGTTTGGTAATCTCTAAAGTGAAGTCAACACAACACAAATGTGCTTTTCTTTAAGTGGTCGGTATAATGTGTATTGAAATAAGCACAGTGTCCTTAAACCATCAATTTAGTTCAAAGGGTCTTGACTTAGATTCTCGTCGAATTAGGCAGGATTGAAAAGGCTCACACACTCTTAAGGAGACTAATGCCTGAGTTCTGTAAGTTAATCATATTAGCAGTCCTCAAAGGACAAAATCTTCTTGCTATCACAGTTTATTGAAGGTTTTCTGTGAGTGGTATGATGTGTTGTTTGGATTGACCTAATGGTCAATTCCATTGAAAGCCCTAGGACATCTGTTCCCACCGTTGCAAGTGCATCCTCAGAAGTCAATTCAGTTTGTGAGTTTCTTAAATTGGCCCCTGCACAGTAGTCTAAGCCGTGGGAGCAGCTCAGAGGAAGTAGCAGAGCCAGAGCCACTTACCTGGCTGTTAAATAAACTTAACTTGCAGAGTTAAACCTCACCTTCACATTCCATGATCTGAGATACGTGAGTGTCTGCTTTCGCATGTGTTCACTGAAACCCCTAGTTTGCTCTTTCACCATTATTTTCACCCAGTAAAGTATGAAGTTTTTGAGAAGAAAGATTCTTGTTCAACAGAAAGGATGAATTTTGTGAATATTTTCTTCATAGCTTTGAAATAAGCATGTATGATCCTCGAATCCTAAGCTTTATAGATCTCTAAGTTACTCTTCTGAACTAAACTTGATTTTCTTAATTTTGACTTACTTTCTAACAGTTTATTTTCAACTATTTTTTTAAATTAGCCTTATGCTATCAGAGGAAATGCATTATTTTTTACAAAATACACTGCAGCAGCTTTAATGTTCTGACTGTATCATACATACAAACTGTCCTATAGGCATGTTTTTTGTGGAGGAGAAAGTCATGTTTGTCTCCCTTTTATAGCTAGCTATCTGATGGGGTTTTTTTTCCATTTTTCATTTCCCCTTTGTGAAAAACTTCTAGAAATTGTTTTTCTACTTATTTTACTATTTTGAAGCATAAAGAGGCTCTGAAAAGCGCTTGAGCTTTTTCCCCAATTGATTTTTATTTTAAAATTTTAAAATGTAACTTCCAGTAACTTTCTAATGGATGGGTTTGATTTTTTTTTTAGTATGTATAATGTTAATTCATAAAACTGTGTGCAAATCACCAGTAGTGATAGTACAGGAATACTTAACTCTGGAAAGGGACTTTGTGTTATCCTTCACTCAAACGAAGGAGAACTTAAAGGAGGTGGATGTGAGGGGAAGACAACTGAAGTTTGTTCTTTTGTGACTTAGCTGCTGTTGATTCTTGCATTGTTTTCTCTTAACTAGGTTGTGTTATGGCTTCTGGGGAATACAATCTTAGTTGTAAAGGAGAAGGAATAAATTGTGTCCATCACAGGATAAAACAAACCCCTTAATTCCCACTCTTCATGTCTCTCTTAAACATCTTAAAGAAGCAAAATAGGGCACAAGCCCAATCTTTTTTTGCTTTTCAGGTCTCCTTTAAGAGCAAAGACAACCATGATCCAGCAATTTTGGAGGTAGAGGCAAGTAAATATTTTACTTCTTGTAAAGATTCCAATAAGTTTTTGCAAATCACCTATAATTTGAGGAGACCCTGATTGAAAAAGAATCTCAAACCTGCCCCCTTTGCTAAACAGTGAATTTGCCTTGTGTTCTTGATAGGAGGAAAAATATAGTTAAGCTTTTATTGATTATTGATGGGCTTCACATCTGTTACGTGCTGTTACGATATCTAGTGGCTGTAAAAATGATCAATATTAATATTAGTGAGATTTCTATGATCATTGTTTTTGAAGTATTTTCTTTTGAACCCATCTTCAAAATGTAAATTGTGTTGGGTGGCTCATCATAGTGATTTATTTTTTTTTTTTAAGTGGATAATACTTGCTACCTCCAACTGCTGGTGTTTGAATCAGCTCTTCAGTATTCTAACTAAGGGTAATTCAACCACCTCTTGCGTCCTGGGTCTAGACCTGTAATTATTTCTATGCTGGGGATACTCTGAGAGCTCACACTGGGTTTCTTAAATTAGTATTTTTTCTCTTTTCTGAAGGCTGTATTGGAGGTACAGGAAGGAACTGCATTGCTGAAGTTTTAAAAATCAGCCTCTGAGTGCTACTGCTCATTAAGAAATTAGATTCCTTCAGGTACCTCAGGCTGCAGTTCCAGGGCTGATCCTGGGAACAGTGTAAGTTAACACTGGCTGTTCAGTAGCATTCGCGCAGGCCTGGATAGGCATACATTCCTTGTGACAGTTACTGGTGATTTAAATGACTATCATGGCCTGCCTTAGTACTGAGTCAGCTGAAAGCTAAAGCTGCAAACTTCCTTGTTGCTTTTGAGACCCGCGAACTGGATCACAGGCATTTCCATACATTGAGGTGGCACTAGCCACGCCGACTTAAAGTAGTTTAAACTGTTGTGGGACTACAGGCTGTAGGCAAAGTGTGATGGTTGTTCTTGAATTACTTGAGCTGGATGACTGTAGCTTCTGGGTATGCTGTGGAGATGATGCTTTTTACATCTTCAGATGCTAAATGCAGGGTCCACAAATCATTTTCTTAACACAAAATACGAAACATAAAGACTTTAAATACCTGTTTTCTCCACCGCTGAAGAAGTCGCTGTGTTTAATTTTCTTATTTAAAAATGTAGACATTCGAAACAACTGGATTTTTTGACCATGAATAATACCAGATGGGTGCTGACTCAGAAATGGGAAATGAAGTTGTGAACTGTACACTTGGATTTTAGTTCTTTGAAATATCAGACTTGCTTTTTTGGAGGGGCTGGATTTTTTCAGTGTTTTTGATGTCTCTTTCCTATTTGAAAGGAGTAAAGTTCATTTGTGACACACCTGGATGAATTTAAGTCATAATGCAATGCAAAGATTGAAATATAATTGTGAATACTTAGAGATGTTTTAATTTTGTTGGCCACCTACAATTACCACATGAAGAGTATTAATGGCAAGTAGTGTTGCTGATAGTGTTGATTCTTACCACGTTTCTTTGAATGCTTTGTAGAGGACCTTCTTCAAACCTATTCAGTTAGGAAACTAGTTTGATTTTTTTGGACCTTTCTCTCCTTATCATCAATAAAGAGACAATTTTCATTGTTTCAAAACAATGCGAGTTTACATTTATTTGCGAAAGATTTGCTCAGCTTCTCACTTGGGAGGTGGGGGGAAATGTACTGTTCCTTGTTGGAGTGTTACGATGGGAACAGGAAAGTAGTTAGATTTTGGTCAGCTATTCTGAGAGTATAGTTCAGTGAGACAAAAAATATTGCTAGCTAATAAGCTGTATTGACCCAAGTTAATAACAGCCAGTTTGAGAAGGGAGGGGAGAGGAAAAAGAAAGTCACCAGGTCAAGAAGTGGGAGGTCAGCACCTGTCGGTTGGCAGTAAATCTTTGTCCTTGGTTGAAAATGTATTCTGAACAAGGCGATTGTGCTTGTGCTTTCCTGAAGAGCCAGAAACATTTAGCGTGAAGGAAGCCACCTTTCTCCTAGCTATCTCTAGGATGTGAGCAGAATGAGTGATTATTTTTGTCCTCAATTCAAGCACAATGTGGTCTTATTTTCTAAGATGGATGAAACTATTGTAGAACATGAAAAAGGCATGAACATAATGACCTCTATTCCCCAGCCTTACCATCTTGCTTCGACTTTGTTATTCAGAAGTATATTAATTTAAACTGTAAAATGTTGGTTTGATTTTTCTGTGGGCAGGTAAGCATGCAATTTAAAACTGTGTATAATGGATATTTTAACAAAACAAGCTTAGAACTTGTCTTCTGAAGAGTAAAACAGTTAATTTTTTGCATGTTTCTAGTGATGTACTGGAATCTATTTAAAACTACTCACTTTAAATGTCTTCAGACTTGGTTAACCCATCAAGGATTTATTTTGCTCCCGTGGCTTCATGCTGTAATGTCATTCTATTTGATTCTTTTAATATTACCAGTGTTTATTCATGACATTTCTCTCTTCATTAATATCTTTGTTTAGCTAAGAGAAATGGCTAGATTTACCCATGCTTCTCTTTGGGCACTGTGTTGAAAAAGCAGAACCTGAATTTTTACATATTTAAATAAGCCTAAATTTTTCATATTACAGTGAAGTCCAGTGGCGCTGTGTTTAAATGTATTGCACACATACTATAGAAAGAACTGATGACAGTGTATAGAATTTTAAATGAACTGAAAATGTTGTGGGTTTCAGTTCATTAAGTGTAGATGGCAAATAAAGAATTCCCAACCTGAGAAAGCCACCAGAGAGTACCGATGGTTGCAATGTCTTAATTCCTCTGAATCACATTGGAGGAAAGATTTGAGGCAATTGTTGGAATGAAACAATATTAATTAGAGATCCTGTGCAAGGTTTCAGTCAAACACATGGAAGGTTTGTGTGCTGAAATAGAGTCAGTAGTTCTGAATTCTTCCAAGGCCTCTACTTTAGTTCATTAACTGGTATTTATTGTCAATTCTGTACTCAGTGACAAATTTGGGGAGTTTTCTATATTCTCTATTATAGCTTAGTAGGAAAAAAAAAAGGAAAGCTAGACTGTTATTAAGTGTGTTAAAATCTGACAGTCTTAGTAGTGATGCTTTATAAAATGCCATAGAAATGCTGTATTCTTTGTTCCACTGAGAACTGTCCTACTGATTGTGTGTCACTGTTGAAGAGAAGTTATATAAATCATGAACAATGACCTACTACACTATTATTTATGCACTGCTTAGAAGTATTACCATAGCATGAATCCAAAGCAGACAACACAAAGCTCACATAGCCTATTCCTCAAAACAAAATAAAAAGAAAGGAAAAACACCCTACAAAACCTCAGAAAACCTCTATGAATGGGGGCTCAACCTGAATAAAAATACTGCAGGTAAATGGTGAGCTTTCTAGCTATGGAGCAAATGAGTTAGTGTATGGATTAGAGTGACCCCAAAGTTTAGCTTTTCAGTTGTTTGCAACTGGTAAAGAACCTCTTACCTTGTCTGAACAATATATTTGGTAATGTGCAGTCAACTTACGCAACCTGTAGTATAATGTCTGTTTAACAACAATATTCTGTGGAAAATGAGTTTGTTACGTCAGACAATGAATTTGACTCTTCTCCAAAGGCTCATGGTCTGTAGCAGCGGCCACTGTTTAGAGCAGATTAAGCCACCATCTAAACAGTGAGATAAGAAATGAGGGCAGTCATCTGTTAAACAGTATGTGGTCACTGAGATAAAGCCCTTCTGTAATAGATAGATTTTCATGAGGCCTGTGGACTGAAGAATTAATTTTGAGCATAATTTCTGGCCCTGCTCCTCTTTAACCCAAAATGCAAGGCATCCTTCTAACCCTTCTGTAAATATGAACATTCCAGAACTTAGTACTATGGGAGAAAACACTGTGTAAAGAAATCAGAGATAATAACTGAGTTGACATATTAATTATATAATTTGTTAGTAGAAAGCACTTAAGCTATTATAAAAGACTTTTTTTTAAGAAAAAAAAGCCTTACGTAATAGGGCTGCAGTGCTGGTGTATGATGAGAAGGGAAACAGGGCCACTGAAACCCAGCTGATGTCTCCTGTGAAATTACACATTTTTAAGAGTGGCGAGATAGCAAATTCAAATTAGAAGATGCTAGAATTAAGGTTGTTAGTTATGACCTTTTTGTGTAAGTGAACTTTTTCTTGGAGTTAATCACTATGCTGTGAGTGACTACTCTTTTTTTCTTTGCCACACCCTTTTTTAAATAAAAGGGACACAGTATGTTCATTTCTCAGTTAAGCAACAGAGATGTCACGTTTGAAGTGAAAAATATTAATTGCTTTGCATGCCTGACTTGAGGTGAGCAGAAACTGAGTTTTCAGAACACTTTAAAATAGCAGTGTATGTGTTACAGTACAATTACATTTGATGTAAGTGATGCTGATAAGTGCCCAACAAAGCATGAGGCGCCATCATCCTTACCCCTGTGTTGTGAGTGGTTTGGTGCAGCAGGGGAGTGACTGGGCTGGCAGTGTCGTCTGCTGAAGGCGTGACTGACAGCTGGCAGCTTCCTGCAAAGGGATATGCCTGTGCCCTCCTTTGAGCTCAATCTGCTGCTTGTGGGATGTGTCACTAAGCCAGTTCAGCTTGCTAAACAGGCAAAACCTAGTCTGACAGCAGTAATCTGTTGCTGTGTTAAACTGGCTCTAGAAGGGCCCAGTGAGAGCTGTTGCTGGTGCAGAGAGGAGGGAAGGACTCTGCAGGCAGCGAGAGGAAGAAGAAAGGAATGGAGCCAGTTGTTTTGGTGGAAGTGAGCAGTTACCATTTCAGTTCTGTTGTTTAACTGAAGCCTATGGAAGAAACCCTCAGGAAAACTCAGAAGTGGTTTGGGAGAGTTTTTCTCTCTGCAAGTGACTAAGTAAGATCAACGTTCTATTTTAAAGCACAGACATTGTGTCTAAACCCATCAATATTCATTTAAGCAACTGCTTTTGAAAGAGTTCGGTTTATGGTTAGGGCTACGTGTTCTTCTTGGTGTAAGAGGTGATAAGAATCTACATATTCAGGATAGCATTTAGCTGCCTAGGCACTTGAATCTTCTTGCCATCCCTGCAGACCTGCAGGAAGCAGA
>NW_010422580.1:45390-45978 GCF_000710305.1 Buceros rhinoceros silvestris
AGGAATGATTCAGACACCTGCTCTTCATTGTGCATTTTTGAGGAAATCTTCGAAACAGACTCATCCCAAGGACTGAAATAAGAAAGGGGCAGTAAGAAAAATATTAGGTGTAATCATATCAATGCTGATACCCTGTTTTTTATTAAGGTCAGGATTCCTCAAAGCTCTTGAGCTTATGCATGAGGTCTGTTGTAAGATTGATTACCCCACCTAGTTTTTGCAGTCTGTGCGTGTTCTTGTCAAAACTCGCAGTTACCATTCACTTATGCATTTACCAAGAACAGAAAGACCCATTTCCAAGCAGTATAAGGTACAGACATTGAACTACAGCTCTGGCATTGCAGCCATGTCAGCCTGGCCCTGGCACTAAAAACAGCTTTGTTTTTCTGTGCATGGCCTCTTCGTTCATTTTCCTGCATTCTCGTAGCCCAGCAGTAAAGCACTACTGTGCTTTAACCAGTGTCACTGGTTAAAGTATTAAAGTTTAAAGTTCCTCCCCTTCCTTCACCCTTTCCCCTCCCCAATTTGCCCCTGAACCAACCTAAAAAAAAAAAGAGGTGATGAATGTTGTTTTGCCTCTTTTTTTTT
>NW_010422580.1:46026-52691 GCF_000710305.1 Buceros rhinoceros silvestris
AAGGGTGAGTAAGTTTTTTTTTCCCTTTTTTTTTTTTTTTTTTTTTTTTTTAAGAAGAAACTTCACTGAGCGAGAAGTTTTTGTATGGCTTAGGAAGTATTCAAAGCTTAACTACTGCCTAGGTATGTTTGATTTGAGTCATGAGTCTCTTATTTTTGTTGCTTAGACAAATAATAAAAACCTGAAGATCACAATGTCCTAAAATAAAGCTTAACAACATATTACTATAAAAAAATCTTATTTTATAGTACAGGTCATCTGATTTTAAAGAAACAGTGGTGACCATTCATATTCTTAAACAGAGGTCACTTAACTTCTTTGTGCATAGGAAAAGTAAAAGCTATGGACCTGTTCTTTTTTACTTCAGCTGGGTTTTTTTGGGTGGAATAGGGAAGAGTTTGATTTTCTTAAATTTAGCTGGCAGTTCTTTGCAGAGCTTTATAACTGTATCTGAAACCTGTCTATTACATCGTGGATTAAGTGGTACTTTTCAATTTTCTTGGTGTACTGAGGTTGTATTAACATGTTCAGTCTGAGTTTCTGTTAAAAATATTCTCTAGTGACATCTTCATATACTTTTGAGCAAAGATTTGGAGTGAGTGAAATTGAATTTTTCTTAGTGTTAAGTAGTTTCTGAAAAGGAGGTTATATCACATTATTGTAAATGTTAACAGCATGAGAAGTTGGTGAGGAGTAGTTCTCTCAAAAGTTGACAATTATTTTGTACCTAAAAAAAGTCAGAGGTTGTTGTGACTATATTGTCATTTTCCAAAGCTGTCTTTACGATATGCTCGCTTAAGCCCTTCAGAAGATTTCTGCAGAGGGGAATCCCTGTTGATACATCTTTCATATTTGATACATGTGAGGCATGTGCACCTCACCCTTGAGGAAACACTGAAAGCAAAATGGTGGATATTCAGGCAGAGGCCGAGTCACTGGACTCTGAAAGTGATAGGCAGATTGAGATTAGGAAAGTAGAAGTGGGGATCTGGTAGTATTAAAATGCAGGCTGTAAGCAGCTCTATCTATTCTGATAGCTCCAAAAGGTCACTTGGCTATTCTATTTTTTCTCTTCGTATTTATTTCTCCTCCTTTTCTTTAACAGTGCTGTAAATGCAGTCTGAAATTAAAAAAAAACCAACCCAACCAAAACCCCAAAATTGGTCATTTATTTCTAATTAGAAAAAAAGATACATAACAAACTATGAATTAATGGAGCTTTGTTTCTTACACTTTTAACATAAATGGGTGAAAATTGCTGGAATCCATGCTTAGATTAGGCAGGCATAGCACCTGAAGAAAAGTGGTTTTATTTCGTTATTTCTTGACCCTCATGGGTTGTTCAGCATCATTTACATGTGGAGCTGACATTGAAGAGCTGAAGCACAGGTGTTTGAGGATGGACCTAACTGAGAAATGGCTCAGTTATGGAGGAGGGGACTGTTCATGTGTTGACCAGGTTTACTGTGCAAAGTAGCAATCAAATCTAAGCAAGGTAGAGATGAATAAAACATGAATTAGAGAAATAAAAATGGTTGAAATGTAGTAAAGACAGATGCCGCAATTATCTGGGTAGTTACTGTTGATGAAAGTTTCGTGATAGTACTTCAAAAGAAGAAAAAAAAGTGTAAAATTGTGCTACTAGCCTAAGAGCTGATCATGTTCTCCATTAAATACAAAAATATAATTTGTTTTATGTTTTTTACTTTTCTTTACAGGCACTAGTGACTACTACTACATGGATTGCAGTGTTCAAAATGCAGTGTGCTGTAAACTTGCAGTCACAGACAGTGTTTTGGGGTTACTTTTTTGCTGCTTTTTTTTATTTTTAACTATTAAAAAATATGTAAAGACATAGTCAGGAGTACTATACTGTGTAGACCAGAAGACTGAGAAACCAATGAACAGACATTTTTTTTCCCCTTAAATACAGTTGAGGAGTAGTGGTAGCACTTTTCTTTAAACAATAAAGAATTCAGAACTGTGAAACCACAGCTCAGGTATTTCCCCAAAGTTCCCAAATCATTAACCCGCAGGCTTTGACAATGGTTTGTGTTCGTTGCACAGATGAAAGTAAAAGTTTTCTATGAATGGAGAAAGGAAAAACTAAGAGGCTAACCTTGAAGCTGGAAATAAATCTTCTCCTCAAAGTGCTATTTATACTTTTTACCCAATCATTCACAATTGGAAAAGGCCTCCAGTCCTTAAGTAAAAGAATAAGAACCCGCCTACTGATGACATGCTTTATCATTGGGCTGGAGATGCCTCCAGTGCATAATGCTTCCACCACCCCTTCCTGGACCTGCCTTTTTAAAGGGCCAAGTGGAAGTGCCTTTTTCTGCCTTTCTTTGACCTGATGTTAGGGCACATCTGGAACATCAGTGTGGTGATGTTGATGCATTTGTTAAGACTTGCTTGACGTTTCCCAGACCAGTGTACCAACCACTGGATTGTTATATTGCATTTTTATTGGAGTTGCAGCTTCTTTCTTGAAGCATTTTCTTAAAGTTGCCATGCCTTGGCAATGCAGACTAATGTATTGGAAAGTGTGTTAGGTTTGGTCCTTTTGGATGTCAACACTTTGATCTTTCCTAGTTTGAGAATCCCAGATTGAAAACAGGCATTAGTCTTTTAGTTTAATTAAGACTGTTTTGCCTTTTGACATGTACTTTTCAGTTATAGATGTCTTAGTAAGTTTTGGGGTGAAATACGGAGGCGCATGTTAGCAAGGCTAGTACCATGGTGGAATAGTCTTCCTCCTGGGTAAGAAATGTAATGGTAAATTAAAATATAATACAAATAGAATACTGCTTAAGTAAAAACTGAGATACACAAAAGAATCTTTATGTACTTAGAAGAGTGAATTTAACAGTATTATGTAGTAAAATATAATGATATAGACATGTCAGTCCTGCTTTAAGAAATAGCTTTTTAGGTCATGGTGAGGGAAATGACTAGTTTATAAAAACTGGTCTATTCTTGATATACTGTTTTCTTTTTAACATCCTGTTAATGATTGGTAAAATAAAACTTTTAAAGTATGTTAAGACTCTGTAAATTGAGTAGTTTAGTATTTGTGTATAAAAGTGCATGGTATAGAAGTGCTGCTTGATAGTAAGGTGAACCAAGATGAAAGAAATCTTGGTTTTGTCAGCCTTTCTTCATGTAAAGCTGAATAGCAGAATCAGCCTTTATAAACCTATCTGCCTCTAAGTTTATGAGCATTATGATAGAACAGTGGTAGGTTATTTTGAAGTTAATTTCCAGACTGCTAATGAATGAACTCGAGTCATGAGTTGAAATAAACTTGCTGTCTGTATTTCCTGATTAGAGAATGCTCCGAGGAATGTGTCTGCTGTCACAGATTAGGTTTTGTTGATCTAAGCCTTCATTTAGAAATGTCTTTTTGTACCTTGAGATTCAGAATATGGAGGTACTTACCTTCAAAAAGCCAGCTGAAAATAACCCTGAATCAGTGCATTCAGGTTTTACTGGTATTTAATTTTCTTTTGAAGGAATTTACTTGTTTACAGACATTATTTCATTAGCAGTGGTCAATGTGTGAAAATAACAGTATTCTGAAATACTGTGTCCAGCTTATTCCCTTTTCTGTAGGGGAATAAAATTATTCTTGGATATCAGTGTAGCTCTGACTTCATATAAAGTTTACTACTTCAGGAATACTGGTAAAGTTAAAATGCTGAACTCTTATCTGTAGTCCAAAGTCAGCTTCATTCCTCTGACTAGGTAAATGACAGTTCATAGTAATTTTAACTATTAACAATTGCATTAATTTCTAACAGGTATATTCGGGTGTTGTGTTTGTGCAGAGCATTTCACATGCTAAATTTTCATTTATTCCCTGAGGATACAGATGCATACAAAACTTAACGTTCATTCCAAAACAGTCAAGTATTCAGTCCTAACAGGCTCTTGCATTTGGATACCACTTGACAATACAGCTTGTTCCACAAATAATTGCTTATTTTTCACACTGGCACCACTTGAGGCAAATATGCAAGAAAGAAATCCTGGAGAGATGCAACCCTGTTGCCTACTTCACAGAAACTTACCCTTTGTGATGGAGAGCGTCTGCTGTCTCCGCGCTCTCTGGAGCAGTTCATTGCACAGCTGTAACAGCGTGGGGCAGCGGGGGTGTGAGTACGCTGGCTTGGACAGTGACAGGGGTTTCCTCGTTTGTCAGCAGGCCGTGGTTATTGGATCAGTTCAGTTGTGTTGTGAAGCCACAGCTGTGGAAGAATCCAGTAGGGTGTAGGAACCTTTTTGGATGCAGGGCAGATCTGAACTTGGGGTGGCGCTTGGTGTGAAGCTTCCTGGGCACAAATTCTGCGTTGAGACTGAGACAGAAAATAGAATTCTCTTCTGTGCATTCTAGGTTGTTTAATGCCATCATTTTTTGTCAGAATACTACTTAAAATATTTTTAGGTCATGTCCTTTGACAGTGTTTGACAGCTACTGGCTAGTTTACTGTGAGCTGGAAGACACTTCTTAGTGCAGAATTGTCTTGAAGGGGGCTTAGAATACAATAATAATGGATAATTAAAAACGTACTAAATAATACTAAATTGTCTGACATTCAGAACAGTGCATGACTGTTAATTTCTGATCTGTTGCTTTTACAGGAGAAAACTTGGATCAGAAATTCTCAATGTTAAGTAAGCTAATGTGTTCTCCCTGACCTGGTGCTACTCCTTTGACATTTCTTTTGCTACATTATTTTTTCACCAGCTTTCTGCTTGTGAACTGCTAGCATTAACAGCTCAGTAGGGGCAAAAGTCTATGTTAATTTGCCTGACTGTAACTGCACAATTAAAGCAGTTTACCAGCAGGGGTTAGGACAATCACTGTGTTCCAGTGCTTCATGTTATAAAATTACTTCTGTTGTTCAAACAGATACAGTAATTAGTACGTCATTTTAAACTGGTTTTCTGTAGAGCTAGCTTGGAGTTTCATCTGATAAAAATCTATTTTTGCTACTTACCTACACACTTTTTTTGCAGACCTCTTCTAAATTAACAATTTCTATTGAAATGTTAATGTCAGGGGTATATCATGTGAATACACTTGTGAAACAGGTCGGGAGTGGGGAGCTGGTCTTTTTTCAAGGTTGGTTTGTTTATTTTTCTCTAGTCAGTCCTATCAAGACTTAGATTCACTGGTGAAAATGGAAGGAGAAAACTCCAAGTTTGTATTTGCAATTATTACTACATACTAGAATTTAATACTTAGCACTTCCATAGATGAGCAAGTTGCTTCATGTCAGATATTAAAGGTAACTGTGTGTTCTGTCCCTGGCACATGCATAATTTCATTTCAATTATGACATGTTGAGACATGGTGAACCAATCTTTTAAGTGGCAGTTATGTGTTAAAATATGATTCCTCATATTCTCCCTCTCGCAATTATATAGTACTGACCTTGTGTGGGCACTCAGTAGCTGCTTATGATCTTACTCAATGCACTTGTCCAGCAGAAAATGGGGGGCAAAGGGTATGGGGGGTTTTGCTGCATCAGCACATTGGCCTGACTGTCTGAAACAATGGCGTGGTGCTGGGGCCAGTCCTGGTGGAGGAATAAGGACTGCCTGGTGAGGGGAGGGAACCTTTTGAAGTTGTTATAATGTTCACAAAGGATACAATAAGACAACAGTTAGAGACTATTCAAGTGATTCTTATTTCACTGGGACTAGAGGTCTTATGAATCAGCTGATGTGGAGTTATTTGTGTATCTGAGACTTCTAAGTGATTTTTTTCTTTGCACAGTATGTTACAGTAATACTCAGTTTTCTAAATGCTTGTTTTCAACTATCTGAAACACAGATGTCAAAAACTTAAAATTCTGTAGCTCAGGTTGGCAGAAAGAACAATTATCAGAACAAAAGTTACGCTGAGCAGCACAAGATGGACAACTCTTGTGGCCCATGAAAGGTTGGCAGTAATGACTTAGTTTAGGTAAAAGAGCATTTTCCTCAGATTCCTTTTGGTTGGTTTTACCAGTTCAGTTGAGTCGAAAAAAGTTTAGGTAAGGTGTAAACCATTTTGTATGGTTGAGTATTGTTTCTCTCAGGCTCCTTAATTCAGACCTGACATTGCTGCATGCCTACAATACGTATCAACTCTTAATTAAATATAGTTAAACTAGAGCAGGACCTTTCTATATATCACTTTTTAGATAAATATAACTTTGTTTCAAAAATGCTTTAAATCAACATTTTTTAAATTCATACAGCTTCTTTTAAACTGCTCTTTTAATTACTTTGAAAACTTTGATATATGTATGTGTGAATGCTTTCATTTTGGAAAAGAAATACCTAGAACTGCTGTCAACTGTAATGTGTCTATAGCACAATTAATTAGACAAAATACACTGTGGTGATTTTACTAAATAGCTGAATTTCTTCTCTCCACATCTTACTCCTCTAATTGACGGAGAGAACTGGCTATGAGTGATTATACTGTTTCTTACATCTTAGGATAATTTTAATTAAAAATCTTAGAATGTAGTTGCATTAAACTTTTGTGTGGTTTAAAGCGCTAAAGCTATTCTGATGGCTTTTAATTTTAACATTCAGTCTCACATTTGAAAACATTCTTCCCTTTTACTCTAGTTTTTTCTGTGGTTTTTTTGTCATTTAGTAGGGAA
>NW_010422580.1:52789-54302 GCF_000710305.1 Buceros rhinoceros silvestris
TGCTTGTATTAAGCTGGCAAAAACAGAATTTAATAACGTATTGCTTCCAGATGAGTGAGAATATCAAGGATCATTCTCAAAATTTCCTTGAGCTACTGGCTTTATTTCATATAAAGGCCCTGAGTTAAGAGTGGAAAAAGTGCGTAGGATGGGAGTTGCACTTTAATACTATGGGCCATAACTTTCTGGGGAAAAAAAAGCCATTTGGAAAACTTCTTCCACTCTTACTACATTGCATTCATTCTTTATTGTGTAACTAATCTATCCCTTCCTGCATATAAACAGGTACTAGAAAAGTATTTCTCTTCAGTGTTTATTTCATTTTCCTTTAATGGCATTCTGACAGTTGGAAATGACTGGTTTCTACTTCACCCATTTTTTTTAATGGGTCGACTTAATTTTAGTCAGTCGACTATACTGTGGAAGTCTGTAGGCCTTTGTGGTGAGAAATAAAGTTTGATTTTTTTAAAAAAGTTCTTGATAAAATATTTTGTGATGTCTGTCTTTCTGAAAATATTTTTTTCCTTTCAAGATTTGAATCTTTTGAACAATTTCAGTCAAGCTTGACAGGCACTTATTTCCTTTGGGTTTAAAGTTTTTGAAAATTATTGGCTAGATAGAGGAGAAACCTATCTTAAGTCAAGGAAAGGGATGTACTGAGTTTTTCAGTCATCTGCTTTACCTAGCTTACAGGGAACTAGTAAACTGCTGTCTCTCTTAAGTCGGTAGTCGAGGTGGTGTTATGGGTCGAGGGTCCGAGGTACCCACCCCTCGAATTACCATAACGATTCCGTCTGCCTTATTAAAGACAGAAGGATTTTAAAAAGGGGAAGGAAGAAATTCACACCTCGGTTTGTGTTTGGAAACTGAAACAAACTTTTAATAAACAATAAATTCACACATCTATACTCTATTATATATATGTATGCATATAGTTATAAATCAAAGGAAAAAAAATGAGGGAAAGAAAAGGACTCAGATAACAGGGTTCTTTGCAAGTGTGTCCAAGGTCGGTGCTCCTGGGCAGGCAGCCAACGACGAGATAAGGGCAGGAGGCTTCTGCCCTGCCGCTCCGGAGAAAGTAAAATTCTGTCTGCAGTGAGGGGCAGGGGGAGGGAAAAAAAAAAAATCCTGCACGCCCTGCAGATTATCCCGCAGGAGAGCTCAGCTCTCGGCTCGAAAACGGCTAGGAGAGCTCAGTTATCACTCCCAATTCTAGACGAAAACTAACGGCAAGCAACAGTTCCCAGTCTGTGATTCCTCAGGCCTCAGCTGGGTCTCAGGCTGCTCCCGGCCTGGCCGGTCGTCAGGTTGGTTCGTGGGAGGACTCGACTCCCTGCATGCCGCTGCCCGGGACCTCGAAGAGCGATCCGGGGGATGCAGCCCTCAAGCCTCGGGCTGGTCGCTCGCCGGGTCGGCTCCGGCTGGGCCTGGTTGGGCCTGGACGTCTGCCAGCAGGTCCACGGCAGGGCCCCTCTGTGCAGCGAGTCCAGAAGGAGAGAGGGAACCACTC
>NW_010422580.1:54394-55133 GCF_000710305.1 Buceros rhinoceros silvestris
CGGAGGTGGGGGCCTCAGGCCTGGTTCCGATCTAGTCCCTTGGCAGAGCAGATTCGTGGGAGCTGTCCCTCCGTGCCACTGCCCGGGACCTCGAAGAGCGATCCGGGGGATGCAGCCCTCAAGCCTCGGGCTGGTCGCTCGCCAGGTCGGCTCCGGCCGGGCCTGGTCGGGCCTGGACGTCTGGCAGCAGGTCCACGGCAGGAACCCTCCGTGCAGCAAGTCCGGACGGAGAGAGAGCGCCACTCCCCCGGCCTTCTGCTTTTTAAAGGCTCCCCATGTAACGTTTCACCCAACCCCCTTAACCAATTAAATGAGGGGTCATCACACTTGCATGGAATAATTACTATTTGTTCAGAACTCAAAACAAGGAAGTTTCAGCTCAAACCAGGAAGTTTAGCTCAAACCGGGACAGGTGGTAAGAAGGAAGCTTTGGAATGGAATATGACAATGTAAATAGAAATGGCCTTAAAGGACTGGGATGCAGGAGGTGTAAGACCACAACCTGGAATTACTGTGGAAGGGTGAGGTGTATGGAAAACATACAACACAAATAAAAAGGGAGCTGGACTTCCATATTTCCCCTCATGGAGCAACTTTTCTAGTATTGACACTTGGTTGTATAGATGCAAGTCAGTGGCATCCTCTGCCTGCTTTTTGGCTACCCCCCTAAATTCCTGACCCAAGAAAATAGTAAAAAAAAAAAAAAAAAAAGGGGGGGGAAGAATGACAGGGAAACCCT
>NW_010422580.1:55215-108564 GCF_000710305.1 Buceros rhinoceros silvestris
AAAAAAGGGTGGGGTATGATGACATGGAAATCCTGTATTTTATGTTACTTTTTCTTTTGTATTTGTGCAACTAGATTTGAGGAGTTCTAGCAAGATTATTTTTTAACTACCTGATCCATTGACCTTAATACCCAATAAATATTGAGCAGTTTCTACAAGTCCATTATTATGTATAGGTACCCTGAGGATAATGAGCATATACGCACATGCAACAGATTGAAAGCAAAATCAGTTTACAGGATTAAGCTATATTTAAGGATACTGAAATTTCTGCCAAACAAGGAGCACAGTGAAATTTCATCTGCCAGTTATGTTGCTCTTAATGTTCTTTAATTTAGCAGGCAAGATAGTTTGGTTGTAATTAAGCTTCTCTAATATTGTTGTTACCCAAGGCTGTGGCATAAATCACTTTACTCTGTAGTTTCCTGCGTCTTCATGCCTCCATTTTTACTGTATAATTCTTCCATAAACAATCTCTGGGATGCGGGAAGACTTCATGTTGTAAATTACTTCTTGTGTATGTAATATAATCTTTTGATATATGCATATCGAAATTTCTTTTTCCCCGAGTTTTCTGGTTTTGTTGGTGGTGTTTCTTTCTTCTGTGTACATACCTTTCCTGTTGTGGTAACAAATGTTTCTTTCCCAAAACCATACCAGTGGTAATTGGTTACTCCTTGCTGCTTTTTTCTATAGGTAGACCTGGCAACCAGGCTGAATTACTCAAGAGTTACTACAGTAGGACATGAGACAATGGGCACACTGAAATAAAAGAAATTACATTTAAGCATAAGAAAAAGCTTTATTATTATTATTATTATTGTGACTGAACACTGAACAGGTTACCTGGAGAGGTGGTGGATTCTTCATCCTTGGAGACATTTCAAACCTGGCCTTCAGCAACGTGCTCAAGTTCACCAGGCCCTGAGCAAGGGATATAGGACAATATCCAGAGTCCCCTCCTACCTTAGCTGTTCTCTGGTTTTGTGAAGAAATCTAATTTGTCTTAGCTGCAATTCACTTCAAGATAGCCTCAGTTTGCAGTTTCTTTCTACAAAGTTATACAGCAGGGCAGGTTGTAGTCACTTCCTTCTTGCCTATCTTTTCACCATTTTCTTTCCAAAGAATTTCAAAAGAAAACCCTACTCAGCCCTTAAAGTCTCGGCCATATTTCGTGAGTCTTAAGAAAGACATGTTCCAACTTCAATTCCAAATATATATTCAGTTTACCCATTCAGCCTCTTCTGTAATAAAACAGGGTTGGGAAAAGATGCTTTCAAGACTTGTTGCACAGAGGACAACCTTAATTCGATTAAGGATTATATTTGGGTGAAAATAAGTTTTCTGAACCACCCTTTCAGGATTTAAAGGGCGAATAAGGTAGCATAAAAAAATTGCAGTTCTTGACAGCAAGAGGTTTCAGATTATCTCTCCTCCCATGAGCCTAGCCCTGTCATATATATTTTGCATCTGACTTTCTATTTGAATGAATAAACTAGTGTAGATCTGAATTTCCCACTTTTGGTAAAAACAAATATGTATTCATCTAACATTCAACTAACATTTTCAATAAACCAGAAGACTTTTCTTGGAAAACTCTTAACCCACTAAGAAAGCAACTTCATGAGATAGAATGAAAGCAGTAGAGGATTGGGAAGCCGTAGGGCACTGAGGTAGAACAGAGGAAATTGGATTAAAAACTGTATTTATTACTTTTGACTAATTGTTTTTTCAAAACATATTGTATGAACTTTATTTTTACCTTTCTTTTCAGTCTTACAATTTGACTCAGAAAATAGGACTCTCCACAACTACAGGAGATTAAAACTACATTATATTAATGTACTTCATGCCCATAGAAGAGCATATATAGAACCATTCATATAGTAGTTCAGTTATCATACTGATAAGTATTTATGTGATTATTTGGGCTGTGAGGTCGGAGCTTACACATAACATGTTTCACCTGAAAGTAAATCCAGGAAGGGGGGAAATCTGCAGTATCATCAGTATCATCTGTTTATTGTCCTGTGTGCAGCCTTTTTTTTTTTTTTGAACTGAACAGAAAAAAATCCTCATGCTACAATAGAGTTATTTTGAGTACGGTGCCGGTAGTTGAGGTTATGTTAATCTGAAATATTTAAATACCTGATAACAGAGAGGCAAGCTACCTTGTTTTATATAACAAAGCAGTTTTTGGTGTTCTTAAAGTTATGAATCAGGCATATACCCACTGTAACAATGTATGTTTTACTTTTTGTTGCTGACAGGTGGTAACTCCTCCAAATTTTCCAAGTTTTTGACTGCACCATATTTTCATTATGGAAGAAGTCAATGCAGCGCAGTAAGGCCCCTTCAAGTTTGCCCTCACTATGTCTAAGTGTGCCATTTAATCACATGGTAGCTAAAACTGTGTTTTGGCATTCCTTCTCTTTTAGGAACAGAACTTGCTGTTTTACTTGGGGACACCTTTCCTTATTCTTCTTACTTTGTTGGTTTTGTGGGGTTTGCTTTCTCTCTCCCCCCCTCCCTGCCCCGTGGTACTATAGTTGTGCAGGTTATCACGCATCTCATGTCTTAGTTAACCAGTACCATTCCACCACTGTCAGCTCACCACCAAACAGTGCAAGAAGATGTAGTGACATGTTTCTAGCTCTGCCCTCTGCTGGTTTAGGAACCTTCTCTCATTCATCACACCTGTAACCTGTGTTACTTGATATTAATATAGCTTGTCACCATTTTAAAAGAAAACAACTCACTCATTCAGATTAAAAAAATAATAATAAATTGAATTGATTAAATAGTAATAGTAGAGTTTTGATCGTGATTGAGTGAAATAAGCTGCAAATACCTTGTGTTAGATAGATTAAATTACAGCAGAGAACATGTTATAACTCAGCTGCACTTTGTGTCAAGTTCTGTTTCATAAATGAGGGTTATTTTTTTTCTCTCTTTTTTCAGCTTCTGAAATTTACAGAGATACTTTCATAGTCAACATTTAGAAAGTTAGCTAAGAACATTTTTTTAAATAACTAGCTGATAGCATGAAGTTGTGCATGTGTGCATGTTACATGACGAATAGTGGAAAATTTCCTTCAAAATACTGATTGTTTTACATAAATCTTCCATACAACTCTCATGATTCTATTTTTTGGTCCCATTATTATCCTTGTGTATTCCACAAAACATTTCAGACTTAAAAGCACCTGAATTAAAGATAGAACATTCTAAGGAGCAGTGCTATCTCGGGTATATAAGTATATAAAGTATTGCAAGCAGTTGTTGGTATTAAATCTTCAAACATTCCCTCTGCATGTCTGATTTCCTGGAAGAATTTTAATGACATTTGGGAAAAAAAAATACATTTGCAATTTTGCTTTCCTTAATTTTTCTTTAAAATGTGAATTGTGGTTAAGCCACAAATATTTGTCTTACAAATAGAAGGCTCTTTTATTATGCCCTGGATTTTGTTTTAAACAAGTAAGTTTTGTTTATGTGGGCCTATATTTAAGTAGATTCAAAAGTTATAATAAACCTTTCTCATTTACTTAAATTTTTATGCCCTCACCACCCCCACCCCCTCTTTTTTTTAGTCATTTCATTACATTTTAAATATTGTCAAATTATGTTCCTGAGAAATTTAGCTAGATTTATTCATTGTTCAATTAAAACAATGTGTTCATTATCTTATTTTTTGAAAGACTGAATATTTGAATGTGTTATTAAGTTTACTGATACCTGTTTAAAAATGTTTGCATTTTAAAAAAAAGTTATGTTTAGCGTGCCCTCCCTTTCTGAAAACATCAGTAAAATGTGTCTTTAGGATTACTAATGCCATCAGTGTAACAGAGAACCTGTGTAATGGTGACTGTCTTGTTACATGCTCTTCTATGGCTTCCATATTAGTTCCTTATATTCTCCTCAACTCTGCCCTTCATCCAGTACATGAAGTTCTGCTTTGAAAATTGCAACTTCTTTTTCTTTTGTAATGTTTGATTCTTGAACCTTTTCTTCATGAGTATTTAAAAGTGATTTTTAACACTGAAGAATTGCTCTCTCTTGTTCTTTGGAGTGATTCAGATGAAGTTTCTGTGTGTAATGTCAGTTTCACTTTTCTTGAAAGTACTAGGTTGCTTAACCACCAGTTTGTCTTACTTGTTTAACTCTTGAAAGGCTCCAAAGAGTATCAAAAGCAGTACTGTGTTTTTCATAGTTCTTATTCCTGCGTTCAGCTGGGAAGGAGATCATGCTTGGTTTTGTAGTAGAAAGAAAAAAAGTATGAGGTTCCAAAATGCAAACAAAATTCCTGAAAAGATATTTTGAAGCCAAAGTTCTTGTTCAGTAACCACATAAACGGTCTCCACAGCATGAAGAATTCTTTTCCCGTGTTGCTGAAAGTAGCGTTTGTACTATTCACAGAACTGGTCAACTCTTTATGTGATTGCTTTATACAGAATGTAACAATGCTTCATAGCTTCCATGTTTTCATTTTTTTTAGGAGGAACAGAACCGAGGCAAGCCCAACTGGGAACACCTGAATGAAGATTTACACGTACTTATCACTGTGGAGGATGCTCAGAACAGAGCAGAAATAAAACTGAAGAGGGCTGTTGAGGAAGTAAAAAAGTTACTGATACCTGCAGTAAGTATTTGTATGCAAGTCTTCAACTTCCATTTGCAGAAGTTCCTTTTGAAATACAGTTAATAATGCAGCAGTAAGAGTAAGCCTGCAGAATGGCATCCTAAAGTGACGTTTGGATATTATTTTGTTATATATTCTAGTCATCTTGAAAACATGTCATCTCTGATCAAATTATTCCTCAGAACAGATAATATTTTTAAGAGAAGTTATTTTTTTTGCCTATTCTTGATATAGATGTAGGAAATTCTTATCACCTTTAAAAGGCAATGCTGAACTGTTTCAAACACTAGCTTTCTCACCTCCTTTCAGAGAAAGGATGCTTCACTTTAAGGCTGCGGAAATATGACATGCTTTTTTATTTTCTTTTGAGATGATTTGGATACTTGAAGAAAAGGCGTCACATTTTCTTTGATCATTACATTAAACACTTCCCAAAAAGAAGAAAACCCTTCAGGAACACAGTTTTGAAAACCTTTGCTGTCAATATACTGGTTAAAATTAAACATAGTGAAACTGGAAAATGGGTTGACTGTCTTATTTCCTGATAATATAAACTTCCTTCTGTCTAGCCAGATGACTTAAAGCTTTTTGCAAGGACCAGAATTACTCTGTGACATCCCTTCTCTTAAATCTGCCTTGGATTCTCATTCAAAGCAGTGTGACTCAGTGTGGCTGTATAGTGCATCCCATGTCATTACCTTGTATCTTGTGCTGATTTTTGCCATCGCTTTTGTGCCAATATAGCATGATAAAAATAAACTATAGCTTTTTCAGTGCAGAAAAAATTTTCTGAATTATGAGGAAAAATTGAGATTGTCTCGTGAAATAAAGTAGTAGTTGGTATTAAAATAATCTCATGATTTTGGATGCTTAGTGAATCCCAATAGATGCTGGCTGTGAGGAAACTTGTGGTGACACATGCTGTATAAACACTTTTATTCAAAACACATTTTTTAAAGTTACTGAAGATCAGGAGAGAGACTTAATTTTTCAATTAACGAAATATGATAGAATATTAAGCAGAAGGTATGAAAAAATGTAATGTAGATGTCTTCACATTACATATTATCAATCTCTAAAAGCAGCAGATAACGAGAAAGTAGATCTTCAGAGTTTATTAATTTACTAAAGAGAACTTAAGCACATTAAGTTTGAATTTATAGTCAGGATTTGAAAGGATAATAAGAAAAAGACTTTTTATATGGCAAAACTTGAAATCCTTATGTTCATTCTCTAACTACTGTGCAGCAAACAGTTTAAAAACCATGCAGCTCAATCCTCCATGTGATGCAGGATTACTTTTCTCAAACATCTGTTGGTGTTTCTACCTTTCTCTTATTGTTGAATTGTATTTCTGAAGGGTCATGTTCAAGATGACCTGAGAGGTCATCTCAGGTGTGCCTGACATACTATGTATGTGTACGTTTGTGTTATGCTTGGTTTCTGGAGCTGGTGGATGGGTTTGTTTTGAGCCTCCAACAAAAGAATAATACATTAGTAGTTTTTCATTGTGGTAGTGTCAGCCACTACTTTGTCCTGAAAATATTCTGCCTCATTTAGTAACTTAATCAGTTGGGGAAGCTCTCTGATCCTGATGACAGAATTTTTTTTCTTTCCCTTTAGGGAAAAAAACCCAACAGCACAGGGCCAACTATTGTCCAAATATTGTGTCAACTGAAAAACACTTTGTCAGTTCATTTCATTAACATCTTTATTATGTGTAGGTGAGAGAGATTCAGATGGTGCTTATTACTTGTGCGAGAGTTAAAGGTATATTTGCTCTCATTTCTGAAAACTGCCTTGTTGAAACAGGCCTGTGTAGCACATACTAATGAATTAATATATAAGTGAACTTGTTTTCTGCAGTATGTATGCATCTGTTCCATTAGTGTAAAAAATGGCTGTTTAATCAAATTATGGTTTCAGGCAGTTTGAGAGTTGAAAAATTCTGTTTTGGGGTTAAAAGATGTGAATTGAAAACTTTTATGAAGGAAGCCATAAACCTTGTAATAATCAGGGTAAGGATGAGGAAAAAAAATCCTAGTTAATTGTAAGATGGGGAAATTTTGAATGTTGGAAGATTCCAAAGGCCTCTAAAATGAGTGAATGGAAAATTGGAAATTCCCTTTCACGTGATAGAATATCTGCAACTGCAACTATTACTGTTTTACAAATGAATGTCAGAGGATTAAAATTTATAAAAAGTTATTACTATATTTCTGATTTATCTCCATCCGACTTGTATAAAATTTGGGATTATGTCGGGGAGTAGATTCGGTCTCATTCTTGCAATGTAGTGTCAGTGCTTTAGTTGCCTGAGTTATGTCTCAGAAAAGAAAGCTAGTGTTGGAGATGAAAAGGAATTATTTCTTGGAATAATCACTTCTTTTTATACTCGATATTAAAATGTCTAATTACATGTTTATAGCAACAGTGCATAATAGGCACATTTCTACAATGGATTACCATTTGAAAGTACTTGGCTGAGCTGAGAGTATTTCAGTAGTAAGGTGTGTTTATTCTCATCTTTATGAATCTGGATCACTAGTGATTTTTTTTCTTTCCCCTTGTGGATGTGAATTACTGATTTCCCTTTCCACTTGCTCTTGGATTTTTGCCAAGATGGTGGTATAGTCAAACAGTTTATTTTTAAAAATAAAAAAAGGACAACTTGAGGTAGACTGGCTGAACAAGCCTTTTTTGTCTCCTGAGGAGGAAGGCCTAAAGTTGTTTGGTTTTTGGTTTTTTAGATTATTATTATTTTGTATTTAATTTACATTTCTGTAGTGTGAAAAGGTTTGGGTTTTTTTTTTTTTAATTTATTTTGGCTGTACTTCGGGTTCTGTAGGACTAATTCTTTTCTTCCTCCCGTAGTTCAGTGAGATACTGGTCATTATCTGGACCTGTGAGATCATATTGTACTGCTTCTCTCATGTTTTTCTCCAAAGAAAACCAGGAAAAATAAAGCAGTCTGCAGGCTTTTGGGATCATATCGAGCTGTCCTCCTAAAGTGATTCCTGCAGGTTATTGATCTCTCTTCTTTGTGAGAGCTTTGAGTTTATTATTCACAAGAGTTCAGTAAGGATGGGCAGTTTTCTTGCAGAAGACAGACAAAGTATGTTCTGGATTGTGCACTGCAGAATGTAAGAACAAATGTAGACCCTTTGTAAGGGGTGTATGTAATGATGAAGTATAACATCGTGAGTTACGGTGTCATTAAGGGTTTGGAATTATTCTTTGAGGTTCTGGGCAGTAGGGCTGAATTCCTCTGCTAGGAATATATAAGGCTTCTACATGATCTAAAAAATGTTGAGTAAATTTACAGCTACAAGTAAGCTATTCTATCTGGAATGTGTTTTCTAGACACTCCTTTCATTATACAGATGTCCAGGTTTCTTCAGTTACTAATTTGACTTTATACCAACTGTATAGGATGAGGCACATAAAACAGACTTCACATTTCAGGCAAATACTTTTTACTCCTTTTTCCTTTGACTCCACATTCTTTGTTTTTGAGGAAAACATCACGTTTCTGGCTTTTTAACTATTCTAATTTGGTCTGGAATCCGTGTTTTTCACATTCTTTGTATTGCTCTTCCTGCATCTGGGCAGTTGTAGCTTTACTTGGTTGCTGCCTCTATCTGGGCTGCAGACAACTACAACATAGCATTAGTCAGCGATGCTCCCTGTCAAACTGTGTATATCATTTGCCACTATGATAATCGAATTTCAAGATTGTGATGGGTAGGAAATAATTTTCAGTTTCAGAAGAAGATTTTTGAATTTTGTTAGTACAATTGATTCTTGCCTGTAATAGTGATTGTAGTCTTTTCAGTGTTGAATATCTTTAAATTTAGGTGTATGGTATGGGGGAAGGTCTCATTATTTAAACAAATCATTGAGTTTAATTAAAATAAATACTGTAGCAATACTGATTTCATAATGTCGTAATCCGTAGAGTAGATGAATGTCAATGGCGATGTTTTTCCTAAGCTAGTAAAATCATATTATATAAGGTACAAAATAATTATTCCTCAATGTGAAATAACATTAACTATGACTTAAAGTAGAAGGGAATGAACAAACAACCGATTTTATAATGGTCACTTTTGTGTATTTTATAGCAGCTTTATGCACTGGACAACAATCACTGTCAGTCTTCGATAGTGTTCCCAAGCATTTAATACTTTTTAGTATAGATGTTTCAGTGTAGTAGTTCAGAAATTTAAGTAAAGAAAGGATGTAAAATGAAGAGGCTACTAGAACATGGTTTCCACAACAAGACAACCTATAAAATAAATTCATAGAGAATCCAAATTACCAAAACCAAATAAGCTGTTTAATAATAGGGGAAAGTTTGGATATTCTTGCTGTATGGAAGAGCTAAGCTGGAAGTCAATTTTGCCAGTTCTCAGGTCAAGCTAAAAAAACTCAACAAAACAAGACCAACTTTACAGAGCAACAAATCTTCAAATGTTAAAGCAGAAATACCAGCTGAGTTTGAGGAGTGGTGCGTTAACTGATATTACTGTCCTTTAATGGTACTGTTGCTGTTACTACTGGAGTGTGTTTCTAGCAAGCTGTTTGGAAGGCTGAAAAATCTGAGTTAGTGAAACTGTGAAATAAAGGAAGTAAAGCATGTGCTCTTACCTTTAAACGTTTTCATAAACAACTGAGAGAAAATAACTATGCTTAACAAATAATACAGTAGTAAAAATCAGAATGAGAACTACTGTGGAAGTACCTGAAAATTGCCCAAGAGGCTGAAGCAGTTACTGAAAGCGATTGATTAAATCTTCTCGAGTTACAGTTTTACTACTGAGTGAATTTACTTTGGCCTGGGGGGCTGGTAAGGTTAAGTGCAAGGTGCTACTAGAAAACTGAAAGTAGGAGTAGTGAACAGAATGCTTACAAGATGTGTTAACCAGTGCAGTGCGATAAGAAATGCTGGCTGCTTTCAGAGAAAAACAAGCAACTTAATACTGTAAGATCTTGTATTTCAGTTCATTTGTAGTGCAATAAAAAAAGCCTCACCAAGTTGCAACTGAATTCTAGATCATGGAGAAAATGGGGAAAACCTGTGCCGATAATGGCTGCCTTCAATATCAGCTGTGAGAAAGGGTAGGACTGGGAAAAACCTTAATTTTTTTTAATGTCAAAAGATTAAAACAGTTAACATACACTGTTTATAAAACTAAGGTTTATTACAGTCTGTGTAGTAGAAACAGAGGCATTAAAATAAAGTAAATATGGGAAGGAAATCACCTTGAAGATAACAATAGCCGTCTTTTTGCTACAAAGAAAAAAATTATTGAATAAAAGAATCAAGTAACAAACTATTCACTGTAAGTGGTGTGGAGCATGATATTTTTCTTTATGTTCAGTGTCTTAAAACATACTATGCCAGAAAAAAGTATCAGTAAAGCTTTGTGTGAAGATAATGCAAACAGCTATGACAACTGTATGCAACCCAATGGTTAATAAAAAACCCCTGTGTTAAACGAGATACAATCTCTTCTTTGGTATCTGTCGCTTTAAATTGTGAAGAGATGTTAGAAAAACAAGTACAAGCATTTAGCAGTTACACTGAATGGCTTGCTTTGCTAAAGAAGCAAGTCTTCTCCATGGTAGTCCAGCTAATGTGCAAGGATTTTACTCACAGACTTTCTTCTTGGAAATACTTGCTGTATGCCTTACCAAAACAGCAGCAGCAAGTGACATTCTAGGCTTTCATCACTATAATGTGCATTTTTACAAATTGGAATGTTATTTATAGTGGTGCTTGATATGTAAGTATTCACTGTCATCCTTCTGTTTACTCCCCGTTACTAGAGATGGTATGGTGACAGTACTTCTATTTTTAGTCACTCCTATTTTCAACATGTTGTCTTTATATGACAGGAGAGAGTATAATGAAGGGGCAATAGTATTAGAAGAATGTTTTATTTTTTAGTTGGAGAAGTTACAAGCATTTCTTTCCCAAAGACCACACTTCGGCAAGTGGGATGAGGTGATGCTTCTTTATTAATTAAATTTAATTTCTAATACCTTCCTTATAAGTGTAGTTGTAAATTTCTGTTGCGGTTTATTTTCAACTTCTTACGGTAAACTGAAGGATGTCTTCTTTTTTGCCCTGAGAACTTCATGTGCTGTGAATTCTAAAGCAGAAACCTGATACAACTGAAAGAATTTTAATTTGAGAATTTTTAAATGTGCTGTAACTTTATTAAAAATAAAGAAAATTGGATGTTGTAGTAATGCTTTACATAATTTGTTGCTCACTAGCTAAGACTAGCAAAAGCTTTAAATTTGAATGATATTAGGAAAATATTTCGTTTGTTTTAGCCATCTGATAAGTCATAATAAATTGTGCATGCAAGTTTGACTTCCTTGAATAGGTCTTTCTAAATCATTGCTGCATGGCATGCTGGTTTTACATTTTTACATTCACAAGTGAGAATGTAGTGTTGCCTTCTAGTCTCCCTATTGAAATGTTGATCATGCTCTGCAATCCATTGTTTGCAGCTTGTTCAATTAAAGTTATGAAATGACTAAGTGACGCAGCAGCAGAAAGAAGACATGCTGTCCTTAAAAGCTTTTTAGGAAATTCCTGCATTACATGTGTTTTATCAGTTCAGATGCAACTCTCTCACAGTGCATGGCATGTAAATGATCAGAAGAGAAGCTCTGTAGGTAGGGTAGTGAAGCAGCCAGACTTCTTGAGAGTGACTTCTAGAAAACACGTGGTAGACGTTTTGATGTGGAGGAGAGGTGATAGTATGTTATTTTTAGTAGTGTGAGCAGACTTAATGTTTCCATGACAGTATGAACCATGGGCTGTTGCAGTCCTGCCATTCCTTCATGATTTGCTGTTCCTGCTTCCTGTTTTGTGCCAGAGAATGTACTGGCCTTCATCTGACCATGAGGCAAGTCCATTTGGGGAGAGCTTAACCTCCGTAGCTGACTTGCTTCAGGGTCGGTTTTGTTTCAGCACTGACAGAAGCGATGGAATGAGAACACATAGTCAGGGAAAAATGGGACTGCAGCAGACCGCCCTTACATATGCTTAAACTTCTGTGGAACTGCAAGTGAGTATGTTCACCTGCAGGTTGAGAACAAAATAATCAGAAACTCAGTGTAGCGGACTATGACAATGGAGGACGGAAGAGAAAGGTCTAGTACTATGCAGGTTTTTCTCTTCTGTTTTCCGAAGTCCAGTACGTCTACTACAAGTAACTCCAATAGCTTGTTCACAAGTTGAATAATTAATTATGTTGAGCAGTCCTTAAGTAAACTCTGGTATGCATTTTAATGGTCTTATTTCACTGAAAGTTTTTTCTGTAATGCAAGTCTGAGTTTTAAAAATGAGGACAAAAATCTCTTACACCAGTACACAAAAGAAGATTTTATATGTTGTACTTGACATGTTAAATTTTTGAGCTTACACTAATATTGACTATTAAAATTATTTCAGGCCAGCTGCAAGTGTGAAGCAGTTCTCGCCATCATTGTGTACTGTGGTGGAAACTCTGTAGACCGGTGGTTCATTACCACCAACTTAATATCTGTTGATGGAAATGGATTTTTTGAGAACATATTTACTACAAGACATCTAGGTTATTTGCGGTGTAATTGAATTAAACTTTGTTTAAACTCTGTTAAATTCCTCAACTCTCCTGAAATGGTCTTTGTAGCACAAAGGCAAAAACTAGTTTTATTCATCAGAATATTGTTCGTGAGAATAAAATGTGCTCTTTTATGATTATAAATTTGTTTTCAACTTAACATTTTCGAAAAGTTGGGAGGTAGTTAAAGCGTAAATCCAAATTTATGATGAGCTGTGCCTTTACATATATCAGTTGATAGTTTTACAAATTTGGATATGTAGTCATAATGAGATATAATTAGGTAAATATGTCTAGGTTATTACCTTGTAACTTAGGTAGCAGTTCATACTGATGATTCTTCTCCTTAGGATTTTTCCTTGTACTAATGGGAGAAAGAAGCTCCTCCAACAGTTATTTCTAACACCTTAATTCGGCTATTACTCTGAATCTTCTTCCAGATATCTTTGATGGCTTTTAGAACCCAGGGAAATCAGCTCATTATGCCTATATACGGTTGCTGTTGAACACCCTATCACTCTTTCTCCTTCCCTCCTTCTTCAAAATATATTCATTTATTTAGGGTGTTACAAATGTGTAACTCGAGAAATAGTAGACTGTAATTTCTGAAAAAGACCTTGGGAAACTTACAAAGTAGTCTTTTCTCAAAGAGAAACAAAGAAGCTCTGTTGCCTGAAACTTAGTAGGCACATGCCCTTCCAAAGCAGGATTATGCATTGATTAGGAGCTCTAATTAGGTTTTATATGGGTTTTGTCTGTCTTCCAGAAATGTGCTTAATCTGTTTGGTTTTGGTAGTAGTAATTGTGGAAGAAAAAAATGACGTTGACCTATTCTGGTAATTAATTTTGTGGTATCTGTCACTTTTTTTTTATTCTTCATCCCATTTTTTTAATTTGCTTCCTTTATTCCTGGGTATTTTTCTCGTGCTTCCTGTAGTAATTTTTTTTTCCCTTCCATATATTTGTTCTTTTTCTATCCATGGCCCTGGAGCAGAACATGTGAGCGGGGATCTTTTTTTGTAAAACCATGTTAAAGTATTTCTTCCCTTATGCAAGAGATAGACAATGAAGCTATGATTCTTCCTGACTGTCTATCTTGGTAAATTATCAAATTACCCATGCATTACATACTTAATTTCTACTTGCAGTTATTTTTGGTTGATTGGTTTTTTGAAATCACAACCTTATAGTTATGTGGAAGAAATGCTGGTTGTAGAATTTTGATTCTTGGGGAGACATAGTACAATCTTGTTGTCCTACACTTTTAATACTTTTTTTATACTAAATATTAACCAGATTATATTAAAGTGGTCAGATCATTTTATGTACAAGTCATCTTGGCAGTGGTTTCTAGAAGGATCTTAGCAGTTGCAAAGATTTTTGTGTTAAAAGTTAAAGTAACCATTAAACATTCCCTTTCCAGCTCTTTAAAGCATTCTTTATTGCCAGTATTAATTTTGAAGTCTAGATTTCTAATTATACAAGAATAAAGCTTGTCATACAAACATCTGTTGTTTAATGCTGACTGATGATTTATAGTCATCAAGTTGCTCTACCTTATGCTATTTTGATGTCAGAACACAGAAAATTCTAACCTTTAGAAAACTGCTCAGGGTTTTTCACCTACTGTTCAATAGAATTAAGTGTTTCTTTTATAAAACAGTACAGAAGTTCTTGAGCTTCCAGTGGAGGACTAACAAGATTTCTGTTTCTTTGATAAGTTGTTTACAGGCCTAGGCTTTAACAGGAGGGTGTTCTGGACCCTATTATCAAGAGAATCATAGGTGATATAAGAGATTGACGCTAACTTACTTTAAACAGCTTACATCATTTTGGACTGGGCCATTTGTAACATTTTCAATAAAACTGGAGACTGGTAAGCTGTTCTGGAAAGCGAAAGATCAGATGGTATGTTACTGGAAAGTTGCGTTGCGTGGAACACAGTTATTAATGAGAAGCATTTAGGACTTCAAGTAGTACGTTCTTCTGCGTGTGATGTTGGAATGATATTTTAAAAATATCTTTCTTATGTATTTTAATAAGTATTCTTAAAGCTCTGTGTTGTTTTCAAACACACTTTCTTAATAGGGCTAACTTAACGCAGAACTGCCTTCTACAATTTTGGTATTACCATTACTAGTTGATTTTTCATATTCCATGACATCTGTACATTCATGTTATGTTCATCAAAATCAGCTTGTATTGGAAAGTAAAGTGTGTTTTAAATTCTGTATCACTTGGAATAATTGGGTAGAAAGATACCTGAACACCAGCAAATCTTAAAAATTCAGCAGTCTCTAATGTCATCCAGTCCTTTGGCATTACAGCCTCTTGTAACTGGATTAGAAGGTGTGAATTTTTCTTTTTGACCACACACAGCTGTAGATACTAAGAATTTCAGTTGCTTTGTTTATAAAATAAATAAACCCAGCCTTTGATAGGTACTTTCCTACAGTCTCCAAAACTATGCTTTGCAAATCCTTTTTCATGAAACAAAAATCAGACCTCCAAAACCACCCTTTGGAGTTGGCTGTCTTAATATCATTTTTAGTAATTTTGATGAAAACTGATATTCTGTTGTGCAATTGCATGCACCACTATGCTCTCATCTTGAAAGCAGCTTCTTTGGATTTCTTCCCTCTCTAGCTTATGTGTCCTAGTTTGAAAACAAAATTTAAACTTTGACTACCCTGATTTTTTGGGAACCGTAGTAACTCTACTGTTATAGTTGTACTAACACAAGCAAATGATACGTCTGGAGAGGTGACATAAAGCTAGAAGGAGGAGTAGAGATTTGTCTTAAGTACTCATAGGCACTTGGATGCTCTAGCGATGGAAGTTATGCAAGTGGGCAATCCCAGTTCTTTGCTAAACCTTTTGGCTGGGTACGTGAGGCAGACAATGGCCTTGTTTTTTCTCTATCTGCTGGTCTGATCTTTTAGTTCTTAATGAGCAGACCTATAGCTGCTAGGGTCTAGTTTCAAAGTTTTAAAATGAGAGCTTGCTTGCATAGTTTGTTAGAATTTATGAACAAAATCAGTGCTATCAACAGATGTGATGAATAATAAGATCATGTCATCTTGTGCAAGAAAGCTGTTTCAGAGTCTAACCACTTGTTTTGCCTTGGAAGATAAATCATGAAAGACAAAAGGAGCTATGAGGAATGTCTTAATTTCTCCCACGTTTTTAACCCAATGTAGTATGTATGATAATGTGCTAATTTGATTTCTTTTTTTTCAGTTAATGATATTTCTTGATTAATGATTTCCAAAAGAAGGTGATTGGGCTGTAGAGAGACCCCTTTAGTGATCCTTGCAGTATGAGCTCATGTCTTAGTGGATGGTGGAGAACTCTGCAAAGAGAAGCTTTATTACTCAACAGTGAGAAAAGCTTCAGGGCAATTTGTTACTTTTGAAGATCCAAAGGTAAATCAGATTCAAGACAAACACACACAAAAAAAATCAGGGGTTTAAAATTTTTTAAAATTTGGTCATAGAAACACTTGTTTTCCCCTGTGCTAACAAAGCTACTCTTCAAATGAACGTTAATTTCCTGGTCTGTAAAGTCTGGTGATAGTGTCTTACTGATCTGTAAAATACTTGCGAGTGGTAAATGTTTACTTTAAAAATTATAGGAAAGGTCATTACTGGAATGATGATTGTTTAGTAGCAATCTGTAGTTTTGCAGGTGGTCCTGCAAACAGAAGAATGATCAAAGTTATCTATAATTTCAGAGTTTGGAGGTGGACACCCTGAAGGATTCTTGGAGAAAGTTGTGCTACTAAGAAACAGTTTCATCGATTTCACCTTAGAATTAATTAAAAATTATCGTGGAAATTGTTTTGTTGCCAAAGCCTTTGTGTATTATTGAAATATTTTTCTGGAGGAACTTCTCACATTATAAGAATATACAGTCAGCTATGTAGCCTTCATGCTCTAAGGCTGTAGTAAACCATTATATGTCTTATCTTACTTGGAAGGTAAATGGGAAGATCAGCAGTTTGGCAGTCACCTAGGAGTCGTGCTTAACTGGGCAGCCTTAAAGCATCTCTAACAGTACCATTTGAGAAAATGTCGTCTCTTGTTTCTGTGTAAATCATACTGCAGTGCTTGGAAAATAAAGTGAAGCATCTGAGACACTAAAGCTGATAAATAGTGCAATTTATTCTTACTATGCCATGCTTTACATTCTACATATTTTGCAGCTGTTAGAAGTATCTGTTTGTAGCAATCCCGACATATAAATGTTATTAATCATTAAATAATACTTTCTTTTGCTACTTGCTGTAGCTGGGATTTTTTTTTGAAAGATCCTAAGTCCAGTAACTAGATCCCAGTAAAATTAATAGTACTTTGTGCATCTGAGGTATACAGGTTGGTCTTAAAACTTCTAATCTAGGTTACATTTAGGAACTTGAAAGTAAAATGCATGATTATGTGGATGTGATAGTAATGACCAATGGTTTAGGTTTGGAGTCTAGGAATTGATTTTTACTAAAAGTCTCAATTTGGAAGCTTTAGAAATCTCCGCTTAGACATCTTTTATGATGATGTAGTTGAAACGTAATCCCCAACATACTCTAGGTGCTAGGCTTTATTTATTTTTGCAGCATTTTTATCTGTTTAATCAGTTTCCCTTTGAGCCGAGTTTTAAGGTTGAGGGGAACCAAGGAAACTAGATGCATGATTAAATGTTATTTAATGAAAAGTATCTGTGACTTCTCTTACTACATACATTAAGCTCTTTCTGATGGAGGTGGCTCTAGGAGCTCATAGGGCAAAAACCAAAACCACTTCTTTTGGTGTTGTTGATATCAGTTTGTTTTTTATATACTTTTTACTTAAATTTCTTTCACAGAAGTGTTAAAGTAGAATCCTGTTTAATTAAAAAAGTTTATTAGCAGGAAACCTTAACTGGCATAAGAGCAGTAAACACTGCTCCTTGGTGACTTCTTTAAACAGCTTGTATTTCAAGGGAAGCTTAAGTAAAAAGTAGAAAAATTAAGTTTTGTCTTTAAAGGTCTTTAGAACATCAGCCTGTTACTTATGATAAAGTTACTTCAAAAAAAAAAGTCTTAGTTGAAAAGTAATTATAGAAATTAAACAGTAAACTTGTCTATATTCTTCTAAAGCATTAGCAAGTATTAGCAAGTATTACCCACCCGAAAAAGTTAAATAATACATTTGAAAGCATAGATACAGTGGTTTACTGTGGATTTTTGGAGAGAAGAATCTCATACCACCCCCCACCCCAATTATACTTTCAGTGCTCCTCTATACATACTTTACACTTCACTATTGGGGCAGATATCTAATTAGACCAGGTTTTTTACTGGCTTTGACCTCAGGCATATGGCTACACTTCCTTCAGTTTGTCAGGAGCATTTTTATGCTTCTGGTGATAGAAGTTTCTTTTCCTCGAAAGAACAAGGATGCTGTTGCATTTCTGGCAAAGAACATCATCTGTGCTGTGTGGCACATAATCCACAGTTAAGAGGGAGAAACGGTGACACCATCTAGAAAGTGTGGTTGGACTTAAAGAGTTTTTTCATTGAGTTTCTTGGAAAAGAGAGGTTGGTACAAGTGACTATTCCTACACTTATATCAGTGTTTGTTGATCCAGAATAGAAAGATCTGATTGTGATTTAAGTCTCAGTTCCTTCTCCTACAAGAAGTTCTTGGTGTTATAGTGCAAGGCCCTCCTTTTCTCTTGACAACTGAAGTGTGACATCTTAAGTACGCTAACTAGAGTGTGGCTTTCCTATCCTTTTTTGTAGATTTTAGTTCTGCACAGTTGCATAAGGGAGGACAAGAATGTCTTAAAATCAGAGTATCAACCTGCTTGGACAGCACTTACAATCCTGAAGGGTCTGATGCAAGTGAAATTGCCCGTCATCTCAGTAATGAGCACCTTCCTCAAGCACAGTTCTTTCGTACATAAATCTATCTACGCTTGCTTTTGGAAGTAGTCTTCTAGGTCTTCTGTAGACTCTCCGCCACCTTCCAGAATCTTTGCTGTACGTTGTGTTCTGGTGCCTCATCTCAAATACATTGCTTTCAGAAAACCATAGCAACTGGTACTTCTGAATCCTTACTAAGTCCTGCACCCTCCTTCAAAAGATGTTCTGGGGGAAAAAAAATCATAATGGTCCATGAACCAGTCTGTCAGTTAAACCTCTGCAGTTAACATCCAAACCTCACAGTTAAAACTGAGAAGGGGTACAAAGAGTACCTTCGGTTGCTTCTGTATTCTATGTGTGCTCAGCAGTTTTATGTACTGAGTTTGCACAAAAGCCTCTGCTGTTATTTGTTGGTTATCTTGGCTTCCTTCTTTAGGTAAAGCAGTAGGGTTTTCTTACTCTTGAGATACCTCTTACTCTCCCTAGTAAGACTTAGAGTCTTGTACCATCCTGCCATTTCTCACTATGATTTCAGGACTGGTTCCTCGTTTAAAGAGTGTCTTTTGTTGATGCTGACAGCATCTCTCCTGCTTCGTGTTCAGCCTCATAATGATGAATATCTATGGAAATCCAGTTGGTGTCCAGTCACAAGTGGTGTTCCCCAGGGCCCAGTATTGGGGCCTAATCTCTTTGACATCTTTATCACTGATCCAGATGAGGGGATTGAGTGCACGCTCAGTAAGTTTGCACATGACACCAAGTTAGGTGGGTGTATTGATCTCCTTGAAGGTAAGGAGGCTCTGAACAGGCTGGATTGATGCACTGAGGCCAGTTTTATGCCAGGTCTTGCACTTGGGCCACAGCAACCCCAACTCTACAGGCTTGGAGAAGAGTGGCTGGAAGGCTGCTCAGTGAAAAGGGACTTGGGCACTGTTGATGGATAGATGGCTGAATATGAGCCAGCAGTGTGCCCAGGTGACCGAGAGGACCAACAGCAGCCTGGCTTGTATCAGAAATGGTATGGCCAGCAAAAGTAAGAAAGTGATTGTCCCCATGTAGTCAGCACTGGTGAGGCTGCACCTTGAATAGTGTGTCCACTTTTGGGCCCCTCCCAACAAGAAGGACATTGAGGTGCTGAAGTGTGTTCAGAGAAGGGCATCAAAGCTGGTGCAGGGTCTAGAGTACAAAGCTTATGATGAGCAGCTGAGGGAACTGGGGTTGTTTAGCCTGGAGAACAGGAGGCTGAGGGGAGACCTTATTGCTCTCTACAACTCCCTGAAAGGAGGTTGTAGCGAGGTGGGGGTTGGTCTCTTCTCCCACGAACAAGGGATAAGACAAGAGGAAATGGCCTCAAATTGCACCTAGGCTAGATATCAGGAAAAATTTCTTTACAGAGAGGGTTGTCAAGCATTGGAACAGGCTGCCCAGAGCCTTGGTGGAGTCCCCATCCCTGGAAGGGTTTAAAGACACGTAGCACTGAGGGACATGGTTTAGGGACACCTGGCAGTGCAGGGTGAATGGCTGGACTGAATGATCTTAAAGGTCTCTTTTTCTGTGATCTTGAAAGGACTCCCAGATTCAGCAATTGCACTTTTCATCTGCGAAAGTGTTCATATTTGGACTCTAGCATCCATGGGTCCATTACTTTGGGAAGGAGTTAAGAACTGTATTTAAGTCAGATTGGGATACATTTTCACTTTTTTGCAGTAGGCTGGAAACACTGTCAGTTCAGTGCAGACTTGACTGTCGGTATGTCCGAAGATCCTCAGAGAAGCAATGTCTCCAAACAAAGATAAAGCATCAATTTTTTTCCTTATTTGATTTATGAGCTTGTAGAAGGTGACTCTAGGCTTTTTGCAAAGAACATGGTTGATCCTGCTTTAAAAATTATATCTTCACTAGATTTCAGGATGAAGTTTACAATCCAGTAACAGCCATTTCCTACCTCCTGTAGAATTCACAGAGCCATTTTGAACCTCTCAGTGGTTATGTCTCTTCCTTCTCAGAGCTGATTTCATTCACTGAACATAAATGGAATCTTTCAATAATACCATCAGCTGTTTTGACTCTTTGACTCAGATCTTGAGTGATTTATGAAGGAGCAGTCAATCTTCCAAGTTTTCACATCTGTTACAAATACTGGACAGTGTTTGTAAAGGGATGCTATTTTGTCTTTCCTCTGTGCAAAGGGTATTTATTGCCTCTGAATGGGAACCTCACTCAAGATCAAATAATACAGGTCTGTAGATGGCAAATCAGTACAGGCTGTATATATCCAGATCCTCAAACTGGAGACCGTCATGGGTGTCTTCCAGCTGCTTTCTCTGGGCAATGTATGCTAGCAGTAACAGAAAGTGGGGCTATGATGGGTTCACGTCAGGAATAATTAGATAGTGGAAGATCCTTCAAAATATGCAAATGTTCAGTCAGCACCAGTTGTCCTGACTATCCTATTAATTTTTTAATAGACCTTTGGAAGCTAAAAAGAAAGGCTACTCAATAGCCTTTCATATTCTTCTCTGTCTCCAATCGGGTTCGTGTCTGATTTAGTTTTTTTTAATACTGAATCTCTTGCTCTCAAGAACGACTTAGGCATTTAAGATAAAAATGGCATATCTTGCTGCAGCATATCTCAGCTGATTTTGGTTTCTGAAGTTTCTTACTAGCCACAGAAAGGAGGTGAGCTTTTTCAGAGAAAGAAAAATGTACTGTAATTGAAATATGTTTTTAATTTGATTTATGTTGACTTTTTAATCTTTAAAAGAATTATGTCATTGTAAAACTTGTTGAGATTTTCCTGACTGTTTTAAAAAGTAGTTATGTCCCTAAATGTGTTCTGGAGTGTGTAGCTCCCAAGACCATATGTCCCTTCTGCATCACATAGTTAATAAAAATTTACAAGAAAGTAGTGTTCTTTGGAGGAGATAATTCATTAGAATCATTAGTATACTTCATCCTTATGCTATTTAATTTTTGTTTCTGGATGTTACGTGACAGAGTTTTCCTCTACAGATAATTTTATAAAGATAGCTTCCTGGATAAAGTTTCTCTATTGCAAAATAGTGTGATACCAGGTACTAATTCCAATGTGCTTTAAATGAAGACAAACAATATTTCTATTGTTTGATGTTGAGCTGTTCTTGGGAAGGGTGACAGTGGCACTCACTCATCTTTATAGGAATTTGTATGCAGTACTTGGGAATATACTACGTTTAATATGTAGTTGATGTCTAACATGTAATGGGCTTATAAACTTAAATATGTGTCTAACATGCTGAAGAGAAATTCCATACAAAATACTTGTATGAGCTTCTGCACTATTACTCCTGTTTAGAATTATCTTCTTTTCTGGTTGTATTACTTTTTATGTAGAGGAATACGTGTTTGGTGCTAGAGTATAGATATGTATTGAGTGTTTTACAGGCATGTGAAGAAATGTAACAGATTTCCAGAACTATTCTTTGGTATTAGTTCGGACTTGACTAGAATCCTTATAAACCACTGAATGAATTGCATGTAGAGGTCAGATGGAGCAATAGATGGGACTGACTTTTTTTTTCCTGTTGATTGATGTTTTAGAATCTGCTTCATTATTTGGGCCAGATGGGTCTAGTTCCTTTCTTAGATGAGTCAGCCTACACTTCAAAGATGTTTTTAACAATATGGCTGTATTTCATTAGAAGTATTTCATGATAAAATTGTCTTTAGGTTGTATGCCATTGTGTGTTAGGATTTTAGAACTAATTTTAAGAACTCTGTTCTTAAAAATGCCGTAAGTGTATATCTCAGTAATTTTTAAAATGAAAGTTACTGAAAGTTTAACTTCCTTAGATGTTATGAATCAAGCTAATATGGAATTTAAAATCAGGCTCTGAGAAAGCAAATATAAGATGTTAGCTATTACGATATTTTAGATGAAAAGGGAAAGCATCCAATTTGTTTTGAAATGAAATGCATTGCTCGATATGTCTCTAACATTTTAAAAGTTGGCTTTAGCTTCCATTTTGTGTAACTTTCTAAGAAAGTGTCTTATTTTTGCATATCTAGTTCTTGACTAGTTCTGGTAGGTTTTCATCTGGAGAAAGGAAGAAAAGTTGTTGTGATGCTTACTAAAGGTTTTCTTGCTCTAAAAGAAATGGCAGTGTGACCAAAACAAAGTAGTTTGTAGAAACAGTCAAAAGTTCGTTCTTATATTTTAGTTTTACAAGTAAGCGAGTAGTTGTTCTTATTCTTGTATTTTACGTAAAAGGTTTCTTTTTCCAGCTGCATTTCAGAATTTTCCCTTTCAAGAGACTGTCTTCAGCAATGGTCTTAGCTTTTCCTGCAGCATTTTAGTTTATTTTTCCTGCAACAGCTTACTATATAAGTGAAATTGTTATGCTCACACCTGTTCTTTCCTTCCTTGCTCTCATCTTGGCCAGGACATGTATTTGAAACAGCTTTCAGATGTACGTTCTGTGTTCCTGGAAATGATTCAGAAAGCATCAAGTCTGACTTCTCATCAGTGAAATATTTAGTGACGCTACACCATTCTGCTCACATAGCTTTGATTTGGTGCTTCTACATTTTCTTAAACTTTTTGGAGACATATTCTTGTTGTTTGTCTTGATGCCGTACAGCCCTAGATATACCAGGTGTATTACAGTTATCTTCTTGTGATGAATACCTATTGATCTTACACATATACAGCTAAATTGAATATTTCTTCTATGACACCTTAGCTCATTGTTCCTAAATTGCAATGCTTTTTGTTTAAAAAAAAAAAAAAAAGACAGTAAGTGTATACATGTGTTGTAAGGATTTAAGAGCTAATGCAGTAGTTGTAGTATGAAAATATTTCATTTCACTGCAACTATGTTTTCTGATGTGAAAATGTCAAAACACTTTGAATTGTGGAAGTATGTTCTTTGCTTATGGCAGTACATGGAGGCCTCTGAATGGAAGCTGACAACTCATTTTTTTTAACTGAAATGTCTGAATGAAATGTGATGATAAATATAAGAATAGCCATTGTGTAAACAAAGGTTGCCTTGGATTTTGTATGGCTGAAACCCTATTTCTAATGAAGAGCATTGCAAGAGACAGTCAAACTACAGAGCAAATGCTGATAGCTTGTGTGACAAATTGGCCACCTCACTGAGAAGCCAGTGGCAGCCATATGAAGTTAAAACCACTTAAAATATTGATTGTGAAAGTAGATTATTTTTAAATTCTTTAAGTGTATTAACTATTACTAGAAGCACAATCTGTTCAGGTCAGTGTCAGTGGTGGAAAAGTTAAACTGATTGAATGTGATATTCAACAGTTTGTTCTTTTTCCTCATTGACTGACTTGCTTTTTAGAACTGTCAGTTAAATGTTTAGCTTAATAATCATGTAAGCGAAGCAAGCAAGCAAGTCAATTGTAAATGGGAAAAAATGGCAAGAATATAGCATTGAAATAATGCCATATGGATCTTCATATGATCATCTCCTCTAATGGATCTTCAGCATTCAGGAACAGGGACAAAAATCTCCAGCTGAGGTCACCTAACTGTGCACCAGTTCGGTTCCTGAATATACCAACCAGTGTAATATCTTGATAACAGATTGTGCTTGGCATGCTGTATTATATGAAAGGCACAGCAGTATGCCTCATTATGAATATTTCTTCATAAACATTCTAAATGAAGTGATGGGGTGATTTATAAGCATCCTTGATATCTTTTGTATCCTTGTTTTGTTTCTCCAAGGTGATAAAGAGATGGAGTTTTAAACAAAAACAAACAAACAAAATCTGTTGACATGAGCATTTTTTTATAATGTGGGAGGACTATTCATGTATCTGTGAAACTTGTAGAAAAGTTTTGGCAATTCCTTTATGACAATAGCCTCAAGGTCTGGGGGTTTTTTGTATAAGTGAAGAAGTCAGTTTCGTGTGTGATTTTACAAAGGCTTAAGGCATATCAATAAATGGGTTTGTTCTCTGGGTTATGAACAAGAGAGGAAGTATGAACTTAGAGAAATAGGCAGAACTTATCTAATCTTAAGGTTATACAGATATAAGGAATTGAGGTCATTCAAAATAGGTCAGTTATTAAATCTCATACAAATCTGACCTCCCTCTTTTTCGGTATCCAAAGCATTCCCATCTTACTTGGATGTAAGGACCTATTGGAGCTAGCACTGTCAATGTACAGTATCCCTTGTCTTATAATGTGTCTCAGCCTGATTCTTATGCAAAAGGGGTCAGTCTTTCCTGAAAAAATTAACAAGTTGTTGTTTAGAGAAAACTTTCTTGGAGGTTGATATTTACCTTCCTGAAAAGGGTTATGAGATAATTTTGCAGCCGTGGCTTACCACTCAGTTTATGATTCTTCAAAATGCATGTTTGGTAAGCCACACACCTGTGACATTTTTCACCGATGAACAGCTTTGTGCAAATCAGCCACACTCACTCGGAAGTGGAGCTCACTGACATGGCTATTGTTCTCCCAAGTTAAATGTTACAGAAGTCCTCAAATTCAGTGCCAAAATGGTCTAATAGAACTTAAACATATCTTTCGTTATGATGCCTGACTCTTTCACTGGATAGAGCTACAATATTTCGTAGAAATGCAGGCTGATCAAAACTAGTCCAGTTTCATTAACAGAGTCCATCAATAGCTAGATTGATGGATTAAGATGGATTGTTAAAACAGGTTTTCAAGAGATAATCTCATAACACTGGGGAGTTGCAAGTTATTTGTAAAAGAACTATGTAAGATTTAAAAATAAATGAAACCATACAAACATGTTTTCACATGCCGAGAGCACTTCATAAGGAGGTCATTGCCTCCACCGGAAAAAATATTTAAGGGTTTGTAAGTTGGTAATCACTATTATCTGATGCATTTGCACTCTCCTCCTACCTTTGTTCTGGGCAACTCCTGTTTTCACTGTCCATGCTAAACCATGTAAGGTGGGTAGTTCTACCACATTAAAATTTGAGAGCATACTCAAATTTTATCTGAAGTTTTATTTATGATAGCTTTAAAAGACTGCTCATGTGTGTTAAGGTTTTAACAACAGCATTTCTTCAAATGAGTTGGCCAGTTCCTAGTCTAGGGAGGATGTTGGTGGTCTTTTAATTAATCTCAGGGAGCATGTTCTCGTCCAATTTTCCAGCTGCTGTCCACATTTGTAATATCCATGCTTTCCCTTTTCCCACCTTCTCAAAAACAAAAATTACCTTCTCCTTCTTTGAGGTACTGAGAAAGTGAATTTGTGGGAGGACAGCGAGACCACCATCTTCATTCTTTCTAGAAGACAAAATTCATCCAGGGTTTAGGCTTTTCCAGTACAAGAAATGTTTGTCCAGAGACACCAAATGTTTACTCTGTTCAACACTGAGCTGCTGTTTACATTTCAGTGGAAGAGGGAACAGCTGGGGCAGAAGAGCAAGAGAGCAGTCATTTGTTTCCTTCACTTTTTCTTGATCAAAAATGACAAGAAAAAAGCATTGTCACAAAAACCCCACACACCCTTCTCAAAATAAATAACGCTGTGAAAGGACCTGTGTGGCTTTTAAAAAATCAAGATGTTCTGGTGACAGTGAGACGGTGAGTGCTTTCACATTCAGTGTAATGACTACACATAATATTCTGTAGCGTTTTATGTATCTCCTTGATCTGTAGTTTCGACTATTATGTGCAGACTATAACAGCGATAACAGAAGATGAATTAACTTCACCTGAGAGCTGAGTAAATATCTTCAGTAGTCAAAACGCTTAAGTTAGTGGTTCAGTTGTCTACTTTGCTGTCATGCTCTTTGTTTTTTTCCTGCCTTAATGTTTGTTCTGCACAACTTAGACGATAGAAGATTCTTTGACTTGCAGTCATGGAGTCTCTCTTGTAAAAAGCCATGATGTGAGGGTACATCCGTCCCTACACACAAAGGTGTTGCTACTGTTCTTTGCTGTGCACAGCCATTTTAATCTGAATGGGAAATCTGTCTAGGGACCTAGTGTAGTAATTAGCAGTCTCTTCAGAGTGTCAGAGCAGAATTACCATTGTAATGGTTTAGCTGGAGGATAAAAGGATTGAATTTGGGTCTGCCTTCCTGCCAAACTAAATGAGTTGCCATGGGAATTTTCAAATATAAGAGGCGTTTACTTAAAGCAATTTGGCGGGTTTGAATAAACTCATAAATTACGGGTTTTAGAGGAGAGATCCCAGCTTTCTCTGGCATAGGCTGAACAGCAAAGAAGGCTGTTAGAAAGCTGCTTACATTCTTAATGAGAATAAGTTGATCCATGCTTCCGTGCAGACTATCAGCTTATTAAAGCTAAACTGTTTCTGCTAAATACAGTGCAGTAAGCACATTTTGAGAGACAGGGTTTGCAAATCCCTGGAGTAAAAAACAAAATCTGATTGCTCTAAACATAAATTGAATTTCCTTTGCTAGATTAGATCTATCTTCAAGTAATGCTATTAAAAATGGTTCTCTGTATTGTTTCAATAAACATTAACCTGCTATTGATTTCAACTTTCCTCCATGCATGTAATATTTATTATAACACTTGTCAAATCTGCTTCTGAAAGGGGAGGAGGGCACTGAAGGTTTCTTTTGAAAACAAATAAGGTGCTGTGGCTCTTCAAACTGTTTTTTGGGTCATGTTTTTTCAGCTCAGGCCTGCTTTCCCTCTGAACGGAGTTGGGCTTTGACCTGCTGACTTCTTTGTCAGCACCAATGCTATTGAAATGTGAGAAGATGGACTTGGTGCTTTCACAAGTGCCTTGAATGATGAACATCACCTATGCTTGTTTAACCCTCAGTAGTGCTCAAGAAGTCAGCTCTAGTATTAAGAACTGATGACCAGTGTTTTGCACTGCTTGTTTGGAAGCATGTATTAATGTTCTCCTAGCCACTTAGGTTTGATATCTTACAGGAAGAAATAGGGAAGCTTGTATGTGCTTGAATACTTTGATGCTAGATTTAAAAATACATATTCAAGGACATGCCATACTTCAACTATTATGTAATGTTTTTCTCCAAAATAATTTATATTAGGTAAAGCTTGAGGGTTAAATGTTTCCTTGTGATCCTTTGTAGTATGTATCTCAAATCTTTACTCGTCATAATGATGACGATATGGTGGAGGAACTAATAAAAAGAGAGCAGTACTGGTTTAATGGTGGTAATTTAGACTTCCATTTAAAGCAATAAAAATATGCTTAGAACTCCTTGATATAAGCTTACATCACTAGCAGGAATCCTGTAAATTAGTGAAGGAAAATAGTAAGTTTGTGCTGGTGATTCAGTAGTTGAACAGCTGCTAAGTTCTAACAAATTCCTGAGGTGTTACTAATGATGCAGCTGAAATTCTGTTTGGTAGCCTCAGGGTACTGTTGCTGTGAAACTTTGGAACTATCTCCAAAGAAATTAGATGAAGACAAGAGCAGCATTTACTGTTACTAATACTCAGAATTTTAGCTGTTCATTTAAAGTTACTTTGAGACGTATTGGTTCCTCATATTAATTATTTGTGCTCCAGAGTGTGTGTGCTTAAAATTGCCAGCGCATTCATTTAGTCAGGCTTAATCCCCACCCCCAGACTTTTGTAGATGGGTTAGTAGAAGGTGACAGCAAAATTTGAAGGTATTATCTAAGTGCTTGTGAAGTGGTTTGCAAAACTGAAACTATGACTATGTCTACACTCTGTTTTATAAGAGGATATTAATGACATATTTTTAAAAAATATATAGAAAAGACAGTGCTCAAAGAACTGTTTGAGATACTGAACTTAACTGAGTGCATCACTTAGATCCATAGTGCCAATAGCTTACAGTAATCAATGCTATTTGCAGAAACCAGGCAGTAAAAAAGGGACGTATTGGTATTACAGTTTTCAAATATCATACTCTGGGAATTCTTCTGCATTTCATGGTTTTGGTTCCATAGTTTGGGGGGCTTGATTGGGACCTGTCTTAGTTGAAGTCTTATGCTCTCTTCCTCTCCTCCCCTATGTTTTACCTATGCAGCTAAGGTAGAAATAAGCGACAATGGGAGCACCTTAAATTGTTTTTTCTGCAAGGTCAGATGTTGGATTAGGGGTATTTGACAATTACCGATAACTGAATCTGGGCTACATAGTATGATCCTAGTATTGCAATACCTGGGAGGAAAGGGGGGTGGGGTGGGGGGATGAAATTGCTGCCTAATGCTTCACTTAATTTTTTTATGATGGGTTTCCATAACCTGAGAATTTTTGATCAGGCACATCAGAAACATCCTTCTTCAGAGTGAATGAAGACATGCATCAAACAGGTTGCCTGATAGAACCATGGATATGTTCTTTGAAGGATATTATGTCTTCTACCTCATGAGCAGTGCCAAGAGAAACCTTATGGATTTATCATCTGAAAGTATGACATACCAAACAAAAATCTGGATAGGAGTCTACTTATCTCTTACATTGTTTTAGGTAAAACTGAGTTGGACCTACTGGGATCTGAATCTGATTCCAAGCACTGTATGTTTTCATGACATATGGTGGGCCTGTTTAAGAGAAGCAAAAGTCTCCTTTTTGCTTTACTGCTGAATCCAACTGCGGACTGCTTATTTTGTGGATGGATGTAATAAAATAGCACTTGCTGAGCCTTTCCATGAGCTGATTTCATTTGTCAAATGGTAGAAAAGTTACCCCAAAAATTTCCTGGTGACTTTTGAGAGGTAAATCACCTTGCTGTGAATGTCTCACAAGCACCTGAGCACACAGAGGAAGTGTCAGCAGCATGGACACAGAAAAGCTACCCACCATAGTGGGTAGCTATGCAAAGTACTTGTTTTCTGGGTTTAATTTATTTTATTTCTAGAGTTCTTGGCTCCTGCTGTTCCAGGAATCCAGAGAATTAAAGAAATGTGCATTCTGCTAGATGAGTAGGGGTAGCAGCTGTTTCTTCTCAAGGCACCCCTGCTTTTCTGATAAATTCTCTTAAAATATTTTTATTCATTCTCCATTTAATTTTGGTTTTGCTGTGGCATTATTACATGGTCTCTGATCTAGATTCCAACAGTTTTCTTTTCTGCAATTCTTTTCAATTAGCATTGCATGCAAAGGCAGAAAACTAAATGCATCATCCTAAATTATAAAATTCTTGGCTAAAGAAAATAAACAGTTTGCACTTAGGATATTTCTAAAGAAGAATGTAATACAGAAAAAGGAAAAATATAAGGAAATAGATTTTTTTTTTATAGGGTCCTCACAGTATCAAATCATGCTTTATTTTTGGTTTTATTAACATGGAGCTTTGTAAGTATTGGATACACTATTTAACTGGTATGGGTTTAAAGTTGGTGGTCTAAGGTGTAAAAATTACCAGTTTAGGATGGTGATATTTTAGAAGAGATTTAAAATAGTGTTTTTATAACTCAGATTACAAATACCAAAGAAACTCAAAGATATCTGCAAAACATGAATGCATATCGATATTTACAGTAGGAAGTAGATGGTTGAGATTGTAGCCTTTGCATCTGATGAGCAATCTACAAGTGGAGGAAGTGTGGTTCCTGTAACCATGAGAGGAGCGTGATTACAGTCGCTAAAGGAAGCTATAATGGTATTCCTCCACTGAAGGTCAGCATCGCGAAAGAAAATCAAAAAGGAGAATGATTATAAGCAAAGAGAAATGGGCAGAAGATGAGTAAAATAAAAAATAATGCAGGAGAAAGAGGAGTAAGAAAAATGAAATTAAATATTATAATATGAAAGCAATTCAGTTGGTTGTCAGGTGGTGGATTCTAGTTAGAAAAGGAACGTCTGTGCTTCTAGTTTGGAAATTAGACTGCTGAGCTTGAGAATTAGCAAGACTAAGACCAATTCCACATGCAGCTGAATCAGTTGGCAGCTCTGCACAGGGGTGGTCTCAGCTCCCATTAATCTCGTCTCTCTGATGCTGGCACACATTTGAGCCTGCAGTGAGCTCTTTCGGTTTTGTAACCTGGTAGAAGACTATACAGATTTAAAAAAAAAAAGGTCTTGCCAAATTAGCAGGTTGCCATGGCTAAGTCATACAGTGGTGGATACAGGAGAGTAACAGTGAGGAAGGAGTGGGATCGTGTCTACCACTAGACTTAACTTGGCCTAAAGTACCACAGGAGTGCTAGCTGAGAGGCTTTTTATATCTTCAAAAATAATTTCTGACTCCTTTGACAGCAGTGTAAAACCTCAGCCTAATTGTCCAGAACTAATTTGTAGCCTGGGAAAATATCTTAAGATAGCATTTTAAATTTTACATTCTAGTATTGGCTGTTGTATTTTCTAGGTAAACTTTTCTGAACATGTTTGCTCTGAAAGTATTCTCTGTAAGTTTTTCATCTGATGGATATCCATTTTCTGTTTTTTAAGGTCTCAGCTTTCTGAACTAAATCATGTGCATACACACAGCAGCTTATTTTTACCCATTCTTGAAACAAAATTCCATTAATTTTTCCATTTATTTGAATCACTTTGGAGTTGCCCTAGCTTTTCAGGCCTTTTGGACCTGTATTTCCCTTGACTTAAGGAAAAAGATTTCATTTGTCTCTTCCCGTGAATGATGAGTATAAATGAATATTCTCCAGTTACTCTCAGATAGTGTCCAAAAATTTACATTGCTTTTTAGGTTTGCTTCTTAATTTTTCAGCTGCATCTTATAAAGGAAAGCTTTAATTGTACTTTTTTGGGGGCGGTGGGGGGTGTTTGTTTTGTGTTTTATTATTATTATTTCTATGAATCATTTTTTCACACATTAAAGGAGAATTTTTAATGCAAAATACTGTATAAGTATATAATTCATAAAGTTAGAATATGTGAATTTAGGTATTATTTTGAAATTTTGTGAGATTCCAGAGTTCAGGAGATTAAGAAGGACAAAGGGGATATGTGCTATTGTAGGAAATTTATTGTAAGCTGTTTTTTCTTATGGTTGTGCATCTCTTTTACCGGAATAATAAATTATAATTCTGCGGTCTCTGAAAGACAGTTTAATTGTACATATGTACAATATCTAAATGGAAGTACTTACTTTCTGCTAATGATTGGATTAGAACAATAACTGTTTAGAGAACCAGAGTGACTGAACAATATTTAAACAGATTTGTATAAAAAGATGTGAAAAGCAATCGAGGGTGAAATGTAGAAATGGAAAAATGGGGAAGTTTTACTTGTATAACAAGGACTTAAGGATCATTCTGAAAACAGGTGGAAACTGCACATCAGAATGCAGTTGGCAATACAGTATGTAGTGAGAGTGATGGGCAAGGCACTGATAATAAATGTATAGGAAGAAAGTAAGTTACCGCTTGAACAGTTTGGTGTTATTAGAGTGAGATTCTTTTTTTAATATTAATGTTGCTTGTTCTCCATAAAGTTGATACAATATGCATTTGGCATTTAAGGTTAGTTGGAAGACTACAAGGGAGAGCGTATATAGAAATATTGTAGGATTATCTCATCGAGAATGGTTTCCTGAGCATGATGGCATTGATCCAGGGTGTCTCAGTGACTGGTTTTTCAGCCACAGTTCAGGTACTCGGCTGCTTAGAAAATTAAAACAGAAAACTGTTCATGAAGTTTTGCTGTAATATCTGATCCAGAGGCTGTAACAAGCTCTTAAGATACAGTGCTATAAAATATGTGTGAAGATCAGCAACAAGTAGAAGCACGAAAGTCTTATTTCTGTCTCAAAATAGCCTTTAACTTGCAGTGCAATTTGATCAAATGCGTACTGTGAGTTCTACTAAGTGGTTACTTAAGTGTAGTGTCTGCGTTTCTGCTGAGGAGGCAGATTTTTAAATTAGTGTGTAGAGCAGCGGGGAGGGATGGGGAAGTGAATTAAGATAAGCCTGATACATACTTCTCTTATTCTAGGACAGAACATTAGACTTAATTGTTTTATCATGTAGGTTCATTTAATTATTATATAGAGAACAAGTGCTAATTATTGATTCTGGTACCAGAGCATTCTAGAAAAGAAGGGGTGAAAAGATTCTGGTCAGTAATTTCTTGGGGACTTTCCAGTAGGTTAATGAGTCCTTTATTTTGGTGAGTCTCTCATTGATACTCAGATACCTTGTGATCCCAGATCCTTCTTGATAGAAGACTACGTCGTGTTTGTTACACTAGTCTCTTTTCGGTATGTGAACTGTTGATACTTATAATTGCTTGTTGGAGATACAGTTCTGGAACATGGCCCGCATACAAAACCGGTAGATTCTGAATAATATTGGGCAGGGCAAAAAAAAAAAATCACAAATGTGTAGGTTTTCCCCTAGACTCCAGAAAACACTTTTCTTTTTATGGAGACTGTTGGGGGTTTTTGTTTGGTTGGTTTGGTTATTGGTGGGGTGTTTTTTTTTTGGTTTTGTTCTTCTTAATGAGAAAACAACAGTTTTATGAAAGTTTCTCTAATGATACTGTATATATAAATGGCTCAAATACATGTTTCTTTTGCAAATTAGTAAATGATTGAAAGGTACTTTCATTGCAATTGAGTAACCTTTTTTCAGGATGTGAGGGTTTTGTGTCTTTATGTGCTAGTAATTTCAAATCTAAATTATTGTTCCTGATAATGTCTCCTAATTTTAATATTAAGGATTTATAATCTCCACTTAAAACATGTAGCAGAATAAAATTTCATATACAAAGTTTAATATAAGACTCTTTTGTGTTGTATGTTACGAAAAATAGGTGGTTCTATTTGTCAAAATGTGTGCATTAAATACTGATCTTTAACTATGTGATAAATTCCTAAAGCCAAAGAGGTGAATATGTTGAAATAAGTTGTTTAACACAACCAATGGGTCTAACTCCTGCTTCAAGTTCCATTTTTTCCCCAAGAACTATAATGAATAATTAAAATAAGATTCGCATATATTTGAATTAATCTGGATGATTACACTGGAAAATTGTGACTCCATAAAAAAAAAGTCAAATTATTATCACTTATGCTATTCTGAAGTAGTTACAAGAAACTGAAGTATGCTGCATGATTTTTAATGATTTACTAAGAATCCAGAAATTTTTTGTAACTAAAGTTGCTGAGATTAAAGAAATGGATTACAAAATGAAAATATGTTGCACTTACATTTTTCTGTAATACTAATACATGTCAAAAGTCTTTTGCCTAAATGAATGAGGCTTTGTCTTACAAGGCTTTTAAAATTATTTTAAACACTAGATTTATGTTACGTAAAAATAAAATGATGGTATGAACTAATAGGAGAAATTTTCATGCTTTCTGTCAGCTCTTATGTGACTCCATGAATAAATTCCGGGCAAGCTGCCTTTCTTCAGTTCATCGTCAGATGTGTGCTTTAATAGCTGATGCTCTCAGCTGATAGACAATGCACGGTACTCACAAATATGGCTGCTTCTCAGCAGCACGCTCTCCTAATAGCAGCATTCAATAACAAGAATTGCTTGTCCTTTCATTCTTGGGGCAGGAAGGGAGACAGACACAGGTTGCAGCTCTGTTTGTGAATAAGGGAATGTGGTTGGCCGGTCAGGTGGACTGAGTGGTACAGCTCCCTGGGGAAGTGACTCTCCTCAAAGGCCCTTTGTGCCAGCCTCTGCCAGGCAGTGCCTAGTTCCTCCTCCTGCCTCGGGAAAATGAGCATTGGCTGGTCTCTAAAAGCTGAAAAGAAAGCTCAATAAATAGCAAAGAAAGCCTTCTCCCTAGCAACACACTGCCTTGAGCAGCTCCAGCCTTCAAACAGAAGGTCATATGATTGACATATTTGTCCCCTAAAGAGAGTGGACACAATTTGTTTTTTCACTTCTCTGTGTTTTTCAGCTGTGTGAAAGTGGGTTTTAGCCAGCTGTACAAGAGAGACTAGCAGGTTGGAACACTACCACCTCCTCTTTCTGGACTTCATCAGCTCTGAGAGTTCAGGAAGAACAGGAGAGGCATCTCTGGTGCTTATGGAAGAGTTAGCTTCAATTTTTAAACAGTAACATTTGTATTAGAGTACCAGTAAAATGCACGTAAGACTTACATATGATACTATAGTCCCCAGAGCTATGGGTTCCTCATATACTTGTAAGCAGCTGGAAGTAATTGTGAGCTTTTGGTACTCAGCAGCTGTTGAGAATTACTGAAAGTACGTACTGAGTGCCTAGGTCCTTTTAAACTTTCAGTGTTGTGTTTCCTCATTTGGACTAGAAATTTAAAACATAGTGTAGCTGAAGTTTTGGGCATCTTCCATAAAAAAAATTATTTTTCTAGGTGGTAGCTTTATACAGAGCTCTAAATGGAACAGTCATTAGACAACTCCACCTTAGAGGTTCTGCATGTGTAGAAAAACAAAACTGTGACTTTGCACTTTCTGTTATTTTGACAATAAAACAACTAATGCAAATGTTTTACAAAAGGGAAATCCAGGTGAAATTCAGGAGCAGTTCTTTTGATAACATTTAGCTGTCATGATTCTTGTTGAAAATGTGACTGCAGCAGTAAGTGTGGCAGTCTGGAAAGCCATTGGAAGACCGCTGCTCTCTGAATATAACATTTTGTACTTGGATAATGCTAATTATTAATGGTTTTAATCTGTATTGTAATATATCCGTTTATTTTTTTTTAGTATTGCCTTCTCAGGACATCTCAAGCTGAAGTTAAAAACATCTTAAAAGTTACTACTGCAGTTTGAATATCCATGTGGTAGTCTGCAGCCCTGAATCCTGCGTTTAATTAAACGTGTTAAGAGAAGGTACACTTGAAAGCTGTGTACTAATTCTCAGCAACAGTCTTTGTCCTCCTTGTCACCCACAGTTAGTTTTCTTCTGTTGCACTAAAGAAGGAGAGGCTTTTTGTATTCTGTCTAGGTTACTAAATGTGATATGAAATGTCATTTTTCTTAGAAATTCTTTCCACTGGATGCAAGAAGATTATAAGCATAATGGACATGTTTTCCATATGAAAACAGGGGCTCATAATTCAGCACCATTTTGAGAAGGAAAGGCTTTGTATATTATGTACTGAAACATTAGCATAGCTGGAAACAAAATGAGCTGGTACTGGTTTGCAACAAAATACTAGTTTTGAAACCTGTTAATGGGGTTTATCCCATCTCCCTCCCTTCTCCTATCCCCCAACCCTGTGAGTTCAGTGTCTTGGCACTCAAAGGAAATTTACAGCTGTTCAGAGTATGAAAACTCTGAATAGAAACCTCCTGGGATGACAGAGGAAAAATAAATGTTACAGGTCAGATCAGACTTCTGTACAAGTAATTTTAATTAATCATTCCATTGCTATAATAACTGCCTCTAATCTGTACCTATTAAACAACCACCTTGATCACAGGTAGTTGTGTAGCATAAGTTGCTTAAATTATTTTTATAATTTCTTAAAACTCAGGATAGGTTGAAGCATTTGTCCCGATATAAGTGCAGCGTATCAATGCAGTCTCAAAGTGTTTTGGCACTGTTTAGTCAGTTTGAAAGACTACAACTGGAATAAAGACCTACATAATATAGGTTGTGTTTGATTTTTGCTCTGTTCAGATTCCCAGAATGTCCTTGGAACTCAGGATGTTGCCAGTAGAACTGTATGTGAGAAATTTATACCAGAGACACGCCTGGTAGTATCTCATTCAGTGTGCTTGTGGTTTATCTCCTGCTTTGAGTTAAACAAGTCACCGAGGAGGAATTTTGAATGTCTGGAATTCCAAAATTAGAAATACCGAAAATATAAAGTGTTCAGCTCTGAAAATTTTTTTTAACTGGGCTTGCACATGACTAAAAATAGATCTAATGCTTTAGATTGCATTATTGATAGCTCTTTCATTTGAAACTTAATACAAATGTTAACAAATGTCTCTGTTAACAAATATATATCAATGTATTTCAGTATAATTCTGTATTTTGGAAAACATTTTAGAAGGTACTGTAATAATTTTTCTTTTCTTCCAGGGTTTTTGAGGGTTCAGTATGTGTATATGTCATGAAAAATTCATTTCTGTTCTGGAGCTTTATGAAATACTGAAGCTGTTCAGTGTGGTTTATAGAGATTCTTGTCACTGATTTTATTAACACCATTACAAGGTTAAGGTGCGAGGGTAAGAGACAATTAAAAAAATAAATTAAAAAAAATTTTTAAAAGGCTAAGCAAAAAGCAAGTTCTGCAATTACTCATTTTTGAGTGTGTAGTATAACTGACCCAATAGACCCTACTTCCTTGAAAGCCCCAAACCCTGTGATTTAAATACCAGCCCATCATATCTGTCCTAAAGAAATGTTGGAACAGACAGAAAAATCCGTTAAGGTAAAGTAGAATGCTACTGGTGATTTCCCACGACTACCTCAGCCTCCAATGTATTAACAACTGGTACCCAGAGGGTGTATTGTGAAGCAAACCCTTAAGTTCCACTGATGCTGTATTTCAGTCTGGGTTATAAAATGCGTTTCATGCTGATTTTCTGTACCTTATCTGTATTTTCTTCTTGCAGAAATGGGAAGTGGGGGAGGGAGGGCAGCAGGATTCTGGAAAATGTTACTAGTAAGCCAAGTATCATGATTAAACAGGGATGTGTCAGATAAGGTGATGGGAAGTGTAAAAAGATATGCTGCCTTTTTCCCCTAGTGTATCTTTAACATTATGACCAATGAATTTGTCAAGTGAAACAGCCCAGTCGTCTTTGCATATCATTTGACCTGAGAGCTTGCTTTGAAGAAGATAAGCAGACTCTGTTGCCCAGAAGAAATAATGATGCTAATTTATCATTGCCTGTCCTCATAGATAATAGCAGTGTGCATCAGTGTTGAAAAGGAAATAGAGAAATAAGTGAGCTATAGCTTGCCACCTATTCAATACCAGTTGATGTCACACCTATTCAATCCCATGTAGATGGTATACAGGGCTGTTAAGAAGTACAGCTGGTCTTGAAGTAGTGATTTGGTTTACTTTGTCTCAAAAGTATTTGGAAAAGTTTCCGCTGATACAAGAACAGCTGCCAAATTACACCAAAAAGCCCTCTGGCAAATTATCCTCAGCATGAACAAAGCTATGTTGTAGGCTTTCTGCTCTACCACCATCAGAAGTATGTAATCAAGGATGAGAAAATCTAAGTAACATGTTTACCAACAACTTCTAACTATCAGTACTTACATTCTGGGCATGGGAAACTTGGGAGTCTTTGTTAGATTTTTTGAGGGGAAGGGATGGTGAGATTTCTTCCTTAACACTAATAGTTTCCCAGAAGTAAAAGCCTGTACAAAAGTGAAATCTGATGTCTTGCAGTAGGTAATTGATTAATAGTTTAGGTACTCACATTATTTTAAAAAGCTCTTTAAAAATTTCTTTTAAAAAGCTCTTTTCTTCTTGTTTTACAATTAGTTACCTGTTATCTTGGCGAGTATTTCATTGCCGTAGATACTTCAGTCTTTTAACAACTTAGATATAAAAAACCACCTCCCAAATATAGATCAGATTTTAACCATGTATACCTTAGCTTCAAGAATTTCAGCGTGGTTTAGCCTCTGATCTTTTGTAATATATTTTACAATATATTGATGTCTGAGATTTGGTTTTTGGTTGAATACGTGTACGTCTAGGAATTTGTAGTATATTGTTTGTGAGGGGTTTTGTTTATAAAATATGAATGGAAGGTTTTTGTCCCTGAATGGAGACATTCATGTGTAAAGGCTGTTTTTGTAAAGGCACATGGTATGTTAGGAGTACTTACTGATCTACAAGTGAATTGCAGTGGAACATTTTTCTTTGTCAGGGAGATAAAAGCATTCTAGAGCCCACAGCTCTGCAGCTGTGTGGCTATATAGCAGCTGGAGACTGTAGGAAGGCAGGGTGACAGACCCCTGAGGGGCAGCAGTGCCTCTTGGGTAAGAAAGATAAGATCAGTAACAGTAAAATATTTCAGTGCTGCTATTGTGTTTTACCAAAATTCATATTAAATTAATAAATTGCAGATGGCTTATACTATACAGACATGCAATTTAAATAGTGAAAGTCTTTGTATTTAATGTGTGTATTTCCTGAGATAGTATGGAGCAAAAGTCATTTTTATTGTTTGTATGTGGCACTTGTAAATGACTTTTCTATTTGAGGAAGAGTTTTAAGTATCTATTCTTGCTCATTAGTATAGTGTTATTCCTTAACTGCCAAGTTCTCTGCCCTTCTGTTTGGAATGTGTGTTAAATTATTTCATTCCTTACCTGTGTACTGAAAAATACAGTGTATTATGGTAAAAATCTCTACCAGAAGTAAATGTGGAGAAAAGCATATGGACTTAAGACAGACTGTGGTACTGGAAGAGGTGTCTCCAAGGGTGGTAGGAAAGGTGCAAAGCTGCTTGGTGAGTATTGCTGTTTAACCAGAGGTGGTGCGGAGCAGGCAGGAAGGTAGTCTGTGTGAGAAGTTGCTGAGGTACTTGTGAATTATGTGCTGCTCTTTGGTGCTCTTGTGTTGCTGAGGCTCCCTGGTCATTCTTTCCATGAGTCTAGTGGCACAAGCCTGCTGCAGTTGACTGGAGAAGACGAGGTCTGATTTTTGGCCTCTGTATTTGCAGCAATTTATCCATCATTTTGCTTCACCATAATTTCCCCTTCCCACTTGCTGCTGTTGCTCTGATCCTGAAAGGGTAGCCCTGGAATGGCTTATAAGGAACTGCTCCCTTAACCAAAGCCAAACTTGCATTTGGTGCAAGATAAAACTGTTTGCAATGTTTCCTAGGACTGGGCTCAGTTCAGTTCGTGAGAATTCAGCTGAAGTGCAGGGATGTGTGACAGAATTGCAAAAATGTCATCCAAAATGCGTGACATTTGGAAGCTAGACTGTCAACGAAAGTCACTAACTTCGTCTAAGTAAGTTTATCTATATTATGAATGTAGAAAAAAGAATACTTGTTGTATCTTCCAAAGCAGTTACTTCAAAAGGAAAATGAGCATTATATGGGGAAAGTGTATATGTTTGCACAGAAATGAAGGCTGGAGGCCTTCCCTGCCAGGGTTGGTAATGATGAGAATCAGAGTGTGTTTTGAGACTTAGCTGGGTAAGACTGAGGCTGAAGGAGCTCTGTCAGGATAAGGCATCCCTGTGGTCGTATTGGTGAGTGGATTGTTTGGTTTGTGAATTGACTCATCTGCAGTCACCTTCCACGTGGGTCGTTTTGGGTCTGGCAGCAATATGGCAGGGTGGTATGGACACTGGCAAACTCGTGGATCTCTGCTCTGTAGTAAACATTGCTACTGGATCCTTCTATTCTTTTAAGACAGTATCTTTCTTCTCTACTGTAATTTGTTACAGGCTTCTCAGTTGGCTGTACACAGAATCAAACAGTCTGCCTGTCACCACTGAAGATTGTTGTCATCTTCTGAAGTCCTTCACTGACACAGCACAGTGAATGCACGCCTGTTTGGATTGTGTGCCTGTCTTTCACCTTGATGCTATATCTATCTAGCGTGTGTACATTTTCTGTCTAAATAAGAAGTTAAACTGTGTGATACTATCAGTGGTGCACTGTATACGTGTGAGAATCTAAGGCATTTAAGTGCCTACCAGTAATTTCAGATGCATTAGTTAAAAGAATTCTCTGAGGATCTTGGGGTATCTGAAGTTGAAGTATAGCTTGGACATAGATAATGAAAAGTCATAAAAAAATGAAATTGATTGCTGTATTTGAGCTCCGTATTTCATGACAAGAAACGCACTCTTACTAATAGTTTATTACATAACTGCATTCCTTTTTTTTTATTAAACAGACAGTATTGCCCAATGTAGGGGACAGAATTGTGGTTTTAACTGGGCGTTTGATTTGAACTTGTTTTATTTTAGGAAATGTTTCCCCAGACACTTCACGTAGGTGGCACTTATAGTTGTTACTAGCGTTTCAAACCTTGTGGCTATTAATTCTGCTCTGATAAAGGTTAGAAAACAAGTTACTTAAAATGATAGTGATCACTGGCATGTGATCTCCTTCAGGTCTTTTCATTGCTGACCCAAGTAGTGCAGAGCTACTGTGAGGAGTCCTGGCTGTGCATTCACAGATCTGTAACCACTGTTGTCTGTGCGCAGCTGGCTTTGCATCTCTTCAGTATTTGTATTCATTCAGTGAGCAGTTTCAAGTGCTTACATTTAAAGAATTATTTTCAAGATACCATTTAAGGTTTTTTCTTAATCTGCATGTTACATTGTATGTGAGAAATACAAGGAAAGCACTGGAGATTTAAGAGGATGAGAGGTTTGAGTCAATCACTTGAGCTTCAATTTAGTAATGCAGATCTGGATTTAAGTGACCTTACCTTATTGATGTTTGCTGAAAGTAGCTTGCTTTTGGTACAAATGACTGAGCTTTGTTGTAGTATCGTACAGGTAATGTACTGTCCCTTTAGAGATTGCCTTTGTATCCCTGATGCAACCTCTCTTTGCTTTAACAGAGAGTGCCTGCAGAAATGCCTGGAGCAAAGATAGATTGCATCGGTGTGCCTCATTTGATCATCTGTCAGCAAGGGAGAGGATAGGGCAGACAAAAACATGCACCCATTGCTCTTTCCTAGCTCTCCAAATTTGAGGGTTTGGCTCTTGGTGAATGATGTTCAAGTGGAGAGCTTGATACCAAGAGCTTGAATATCTGAAAGGGTCCTAACCACTTCTGTGACTTACATCTTGAAGAGAGGTGGCAAGCAACTGTTGGAAGTATCGGGTGTGAGGAGGTAGCAGGATTTTGAGCAGTACTAGTAGCAGGTTTTTGAGTAGTACTAGTACTCCCATGCCTTGAGGAGATAGTATTGTATAATAAACAGTGCCATCTTCTGGGAGGAGTAGGAATGATGCCCCTGTGGTCAGCATTAAAGATGTTTTAAAGTGGGTGGGTTTTTTTGTTGTTTTGTTTTGGTTTGATTTTGTTGGGTTGGGGTTTTTTTCTATCTAATAAATGATTTGAAAAACAAAATACCAGAAGTTGAAAGACAATGTTAGTGTCTAGTAATGCACGTCCACATGTTACGTCTGTGAATTATCGCTGATGCAGTCTTTAAGGAAAAGTTTTAAATTATGTTTTGGATTCTGTTTAAAAGAACGTTTATCAACTGCTGAGCAGTACTCCAGAGAAGTAAATCTCAAAAACAAAAGTTAAGGACTTGGTCTGCTTTGTATGCTAAAGTCCATTATTATTTTTTGTAAACCTAGATAATTGCAACATCTTTTCCCATAGGAAGTATAGTGACCTATCATCATCATGGCTTGGCTTCGCAGACAAAGATTTGGGAAGGGCTTTACCCACGCTTGCTGCAAGCGCGCTGATGGCTGAAAAGGCCAGTGTAGGATTGGCAAGTCCGGTTGCAAAAAGCACAGTGGAAGGTCTCCTTGGGTGATACAGTCAAGGCACGGTTCTCTCTGTGTTGTCTTTTCTCCTCAAGACTGATTCTACGAGTGCTCTGAAAGGAGACAGCAGTTTTATGTATGGTATGTCTCCAAATCTCCCGATTGGAGGCCAGGGTGGACCGCTGATGGTAGTCGTTAAAAGATCCAAAGTGAGAATGATAAAGCTGTCTTTCTTTAATTGCTTTTAAGTTGTTGAAACAACTTCTTTAGGGAATGTCAGAAGGCAGAAAAAAATTCTATCTTAAAATTATTATCCTATAAATAGTTGCATAAGGGAAATATTCACTGTGGTGCAAAATCTGGGATTAGAGTTACTAAAATTATCTTGCAAAGTGGAATGTAAGATTCAGCATTTACTGAGACTCATTAATGGTGTCAGATCAATCACCTGAACTCTTATTTGGAGGAAGTGAGCAATTTTAGTAACATTAATGGAACTATATGGGAGATACATCTGACATTGTGAGAGGTTTTTTTTGTTACACACTTTCAAATAAATGAATAAAGGAACCCAAGCAAAAAGCCAATAACAAAGTATAACCATTATGGGGGAAGGGGAAAAGAGGAATCAATGTGTTAAAAATCTTTATTGCCAAAATAAATTAGATAAGATATATTCAGAATGACAAGAATTGTGAGCTCTGGATAAGCAGATAGATTTGGAATTGGTTTTATTGAGTCATGATTATCTCGGTAATTTACCAGCAAAGATGCAATGGAATAGTAGTTTCTGGGAAAAAAAAAAAAATTTCTTTTCAATGTAAATTGTAGATCTATCCTGAGTATGTCATATTAAGCATGCTATAATAAGTACATTTCTGTATTCCAGAGGGTTTCATTTTAATGACTGATGTCTGACGTTTCTGCATAGCATAGTACTTAACTGTACGATTAATTTATAGTTAAAATGGCAGTTGAATATGTGTTTACGTTTGCAATATTAGTGTTAGCTCGGTCTGTCACTCAGTATTTAATGTATGAAGAGCGTGTCCAACTTTCAGTATTTTCTGAAAGTTTAACAACATAAATTGTTACTGTGTGTAATCTTTGTGTTTATGCATGTTATCGGTATTACAGTTATAACTTTGATTTCTGACATCCAAAAGTAATTTCATGTTGACTGATCTCACCATGTTGGTTTTTAAGTTGTTGATAAAAATCAGATGTTAAAAGTTTCCCTTGCAAGGGATAGTGGTCCTTCAGCCTATCTCCCACCAAGTACTATATGTACTTAGCTACAATTATTTTGTTTTGTAATTTAGCAAATTATTCTGTGTAGTTTGAGAGTAAAGTATTATAACAATAACTTGCTGCACACTAGCATGAAAAAATACTTCCCTATAAATTTGAAACACTGTGTGTAGATAATCCTATTAACTCTTAACTAATTTGAGATGGCATTTCACTGGTGCGGTGCTGTAATGGCCACAAAGTTATTTAATACTCTTTTTGTTGTTGTTATTGGTGGTGATTGCTATTCTTCATAGCTTTTAATTCTGTTTGTGGTTTTTAATCGCTTATGCTCTTGGAAGTCCTTCTTCAAACGATCTGTAGGAGTTGTAGTTTAAGACAGGTCAACAACTCCCTCTGAAATCACTCTTTTTGTGAAGTCTCCACTTCTCAGAGCAGATGGCACAGTATGTTATTATCCAGGATCCCATTAACTTGGAAAATGCCATTCCAAATATGGGGAAAACATTGTGTGATTAGACAAGATAAATAAAAATACAAGAAATCCTGTTTAGCAAAGGAGGAATGCAGTGCAGCTGATGGTGAAGCTGCCCTTTTTTCCATCCGACCAAGACTTTAAGTACAGGCAGCAAGGTGGTACCTTAACATTAAAGTAAATGCTGACCATCTCTCTTGGGATTCCTGTATCATAACCCTGTTTTCTGGTTGATAGGTTGTAGAATAAACAAATGGCAGTATTTCTGGAGAGACAGATCAGAAATGCCTGATCTTAAAACTGAAATTGTACTAGTTAGAAGTATTTCTGTTAGAAACTGAAAAAGTGAGCTTTTTTACTGAATACTGCATTATATTTATGCAAGCTGCAGGAAACCAATAGAGTAGATAACTTCAGGGAAGTAATTTATATTGAGGCAAAACCAAGAATAAAGTATACTGTGTAAAGAGTAGTTAAATCCTAATGGGAATACATCTCCGTGTGCAAGAATTATGAATTCTGCCTTACAGCAGCTGTTGATGTCCTGTTTGGAAAGCTACTTTAAGTTTATTATTTATTATTTCTTTGTTTGTCCCGCCACCCTCCCCTCCGACTAGTCAGTATCAAGTACAGTAGAGCAAGTTGCAATAAATGGAAGTTGCTTAAAATTTGTGATATGTGTTCTTCTCTAGGCCAACAATACAATGTGTTAAAAAATACCATTAGGAGTACATGAAAACGTTTACTAAAACTTGAGAAAAATTTTCTTTAAACAATTTCATCAAACAAACCCCTATTTTTACAATTTAAGGTACGAGCCATTTTAAAAATTTTGTAAGATATTTATCAACAACACATAATGATAAAAAACCAGTTAAGTTTAAATTAAGTCAATTTGCGCTTATTTTTAAGGAAAAGTTGACAAAGTTTACTGGTTTGGTGACTAATGGTAAGCAGGTATTTTTTTGCATGTGACTTGAAGGCATTTTAGTCTAGGTCCCTTAGATCTTGTGTGCTAGCAAATTAAGCCTAACTTTCATCCCATCTTTTTACACACAGGCAGAAGGAGAAGACAGCCTTAAAAAGATGCAGCTGATGGAGCTTGCAATTCTGAATGGCACCTACAGAGATGCCAACATCAAATCACGTAAGCATGTCATAAGCTCGAGGGTCAATGCCATAGTAAGATTTGCAGGTTTTGATTCCTAACGCTACTTTTTGGCAAATGTAAAGTAGAAACTGTGGAAAATGGAAGGCAGTAGAAAAATCAACAAAACAGTAGGTGGCTGTTGCAAAAGATCTTCTGGATATAAGTTATGGCAGCTTGGGGTGGGGTTTTGTTGGTTTTGCCACCCCCTCCTCCCTTTTTTAAACAGTATGTCTGGGTTGAAATATTAACAAATATATAGTTAGAAAAAATTCAACCCTTGAGCCAGATATTTCTATTTTTATAATAATTTTTTCCCTTGTAGAGGAATACATATAGAGGACAATAGACTCCTTTTAAATTTTATTTTTAGGGATTTAATTTGAAAATGTTACAGATGTTCAGGATACTGTGAATACATTTTTCTGTATTGTATTCCTTCCTTTCATCTTGCTTGCATGTGTCCCCCCGGTGTTATGTTTTTCCAACAATTCATCAACTGATTTCACAGCTGAGTTCACAGGGTTCAGTGATGTAATGAGCCATTTTTATGATTTCTTCCATTACATTTGTGTGAAAATGCTTTTGCAAACGCATGTATGCACAGGTTTACACTTGAAAATTAATTACATACACCTAGTAATGAGAGCATATAGCTGTTACGTGTGATACAAATTATTTTCTCTAATTGAAAATCTAATTTCTGCTCCTGAAAATGTAGTTGCTGATACTACTCCAAAATAAATTTTTGATGTAGATGTGATACAGATGTCAAACATATGCACAGTTAAATCAGTCTTTTCACTAAGGGCCTACTGATATTTTGCAAATCTGTTTCTCCACACAGTCACCATTTCCATGTTGAATATGTTTAAAGGTTGGAATGCAGTTAGGTCAGTTTGAGAGTGCTTACACCAGTCTAATTATTCTGATTTGAAAAGAGGCATAAGCAAGGGCTTTTACCACTACAATGGTAGTGGTAAGTCATTCAGCCCTAATGAACACCATAATATTTAAAGCTAGATCAGTTTTAAATATGTTGTAGTCTCTAAATTACTGCAAATTTAGGCGTGAAATAGCTTTGAAATCAGCTTAAATTGATGCAGACTGTTGCACAGAAACCTCTATATTTGAGCAATTTCTTTGTCTAATCTGTTCCCATTGGTCTATTGTATTGGTATTAGTGGGAAGGTGGAATTCTTTCCTCCAGTTTTGACTAGAGATTTCCAGACTAATATTCACTTTTGAATAATAAGACAGTTTTACTCTTTGTGTTTTGATTTTACTGAAGATCTAAAGTAGCAGAAGCCATATTGGTTTATTTCCATTTAAGAAAGGAAATGAAAATGAGGTTTTTTTAATTATATATTGTCTGACCACTTTTGTATAAAAAAGAAAAAGTAGAAATAATTAAAACCCCACAACAGTCTCAAACCTGAAACACTTCCACCATATTTCTCTTCTCAGACCATCTGTAAGTTAATTAAATCAGCAGATATCAACAGTAGTTCATAGAGATGTATAAATTATAACTCTTTGAGATTGACTGTTACCACCTGATGTGTTAGTGTTTAAGAAGTTGTTCATTTTGAATGCCAACAGGTTTGAAATAACACCTAATGAAAGGTGCTAGCACTGTTTAAAAAAATCAAACAAAAACCCACATCTAAATCCTTCAAACTGAGGAAGGCCATAGTGATCTTCTAATACAAAGGAAGTATTTTATTTTGGGGAATTGGATATGGAAATCACTTTTTAGTCTATTTCATTCATGCTAGAGATACATTGTGTTCTAGGTCATCTTTAGCTTCACTGATCCTGGAAATTGGAATTGTATATATGTTTAAATACAGTTCTGAGACCTATAAAAACTCAAGATTCACGTGGCAGCTCTGCATAACTGAGTATCTGTGGACTCTATAGTTGCACTAAATTTTGTACTCTGTATTTGATTATGACGGTATTTTCCTTGTATCTCCTGCATGCATCTCAGTCTCATGCAGTCTTGATAGCATAAATGAAGAAATGTGGTCTAAAATGGAGCTTTTGTGCTGTGTAACCTGTTTGAGAAATCTACCTCACTGTTTTACAATGGCTTTTTTATTTTGCATGTTCATACTTAATCACACTGGAAAATGGAAAGCTGTTTGCATTTGAATGGTGTGCTTTGGCACTGTGTGATCAGCGCATGTACTAATGATTTCCTTTTATTTTTCTTCTTTCCTACTTTTCCCCTTTTTTCCCATTCTTTCCATGTTTTGTACTGCTGTCTCCATACTTTCCTCTGAATTTCTTTGCTTACTGTAGCAGCCCTTGCCTTTTCTCTTGCAGCAACAGCTCAGGCTCCAAGGATTATCACTGGGCCTGCGCCTGTTCTCCCACCAGCTGCCCTGCGTACTCCTACGCCAGCTGGCCCTACCATAATGCCTTTGATCAGACAAATACAAACCGCTGTCATGCCAAACGGAACTCCTCATCCCACCGCTGCAATAGTTCCACCTGGACCCGAAGCTGGTTTAATTTACACACCATATGAATACCCCTACACTCTGGCACCAGCTACATCAATCCTTGAGTATCCTATTGAACCTAGTGGTGTATTAGGTAAGATCTTTGTACACGGATGACTGGAAAATACATTGCTTGTGCTTTTGTGGTATTCGAAAGGTAGAAGTCATGGGACTCCAAGAAAAAAAATTGAACCAATCTTATCTTGGGTATATCAGTACTGCCTAGGGAAAGTTCTCAGATCGTATAACTCTTAAGCGTTTTAACACATTTCGCATTATTTAATGTGTTTAGTATATTAGTAAGATTACTGAAAAAATCTTGATCTTTGTATGACGCTAGATGGTGGATACATAGACAAGGAAAAAGAAAAGCCAAATAGAAGTTGACTTCTATGTCATTTGGGCTCCCACAATACCAGATATGTTTGTGCTCTCTTCAACATAAATTAATTTCTAGTAATCTTTAAAAGAGAGAACTTTCTGTTTTGCTGTACCTTTTCAGCAGCAAAACTGGAGAGAATGGAACAGTCTTTTTTCAATTTGTTGGGATTTTTGCTGCTTTATTTAGTACACAGCTGATAAATCCTCAGTGTCAGAAGGCTGTAAGTCATTTTGTAAGCAGAAAATAATTTCAGTGAATGAATATAAAGCAAATTTAAGTTCTGCCCAAAGGATGGTGCAATTAGCAACTTTACTAATGGCTGCATTGGATTAAAATGTTCATCATTCCAAATATTTCAGACCACTGACTTGCTGGGTGAAGGCAAGAATGATAAAGCAGCCATGACAATTCAGTTAACTGGCAATATGGAGCAAGTAGTTCCAATAGTTTCTTCTTTCCCTACCCTCTATAGAATAATCTTTTCTCCTCAGTTTGTTCTGAATTGCATATGACCTTTGTGCTGCATAATGTTGATTTTTTAGGACTTTGATCTTAGTTTGTTCAGTGGCAGTTACAGATTTACACAAATTCTAAACATCTCTAGTGAACACTCGACAATGAGGTCCAAAGTCAATATTTTGTTGGAAGTATTGCAAAAAATCGGTGTTTCACCTACAGGACAAATACTTGTTATCTGTATGTGTGCGTGTTCCCACGTTCTCTTTTGTACAGTAAAAAAGAAAATGTATTTCAGACTTATACCTTTCAGGGTTAGTGAATCAATAATAAAAATTTTAGTAGGACAAAAGTATGCAGTAGGTCTGACTTTGAGCAGCTTATGGTTGTTGTCTGTTGCCCCATAGCCAAAATTCAGTGAGGGTATGATAATCTCATAATTTATTAATTTCCCACAAGCATGTAAATGTTCTCCCCAGCTGCTGCACCCCCGGTCTGCGAGTCCACTTGTGGTACATCCTGGGGTAAAATCACAGTTACAGGCACCATCACAGTACCAATCAGTTGCTGGTTAGTGGCAGACACCTCTCCTCAATTCAGTTAATAGCAAGTAAAGAAATACATCATTCCGTAGTAATAATATAACACGATGTAGGGAACTTTGATTTTCACAGAATTTTCTGTAAAGAGAGAGGAGGGGAAATTTACTCCTAAAGTGGTATCTGAAACTGTTGCACACTTTTGGGCTAAGCTGTGAGAGCACAGGTGTATTGCCCAAACAGATGTCACCAAATAATTTTAAGAAAGGAGAAGGGAGAGGAAAAAACCACACTCCCACTTAAGTAGCTTAAAATCAATAACTCTTAATACATCTGCTCTGTTATCTGAGCAATTGTATAGAGTTAACTGAACTAAATTAGTTTTCATTGAGTTTTATTTCATAATACACTCATTAATAGTATGCTATATTTTTGTCCATTTTTGGGGTGGACCTTTAAGATCTCTTAAAATAATTCCATTAAAAATGGCTGAGAAATGCATCCCTATTAATATTTTTGGGGATATTGGTGTTGGGATCAAATTTTAGTTGGTGACTAACTTTTAATTCCCTTCCTTTTATCTTCAGGTATGGCTTTCCCAACGAAAGGCTAAGAATTCAAGAGCGGTCTTAACTGATCCTTCATCAGATCTGAATTTTTAACAAATGCTTAGTTTCAGCAGCCTTGAAAAAAGCTTGGCCTAGCAGTCAGTGACTTACTTGCACTTTTTTGCACATAGATTTTAAAATAAAATAGTGCTATTAATTTGGATTAGTTCCTTTTATTACAGAGTAGCTGTAATTTATGAGTGTATAGTAGTATACTGACTGCTAAGTGTTCTATATAGTGTTTGCTTTACTAATCACCTAATTCATTGCAGTTCATACTTATTGACTTAAAATTTAAAATCACAATCTGTAGGCTTGAAGAATTGCTTTAAAACTTTTTTTTGTGGTAGAACTGGAAGTGATCGTAAGGTTAGCAAATAATTGTCAGTATTAAAAGATGGCATTATTTAAAATAGTCCTGCTGCAAGAAAGGCACTTCAGTGAATATGTGACTAGTAAAGCTTAAATGTGCTTGGGTCTAATAGATTTCATGAAATACTGTAATTTTGGGATTGTAAATGAATGGATTAAACAGGTTAAGGCCAGGATGTTTAAAATAAATGCAATATTAATCTGCACAGATAAACTTCTTTTTAAGATTAAGGTTTGAAACGACTGTGCCTTAACTTGTTCCTTTTCTTAAAATGAACTTTTGTAGTTAATGATCATTTAAATCCATTTTGATAAACCTGCTGTTAATGTTTTCTTTGAATGTTTTCTAACTTTGTCTTGGTAATTGCAATTTAACTAGGTGCGGTGGCTACTAAAGTTCGAAGGCACGATATGCGTGTCCATCCTTACCAAAGGATTGTGACCGCAGACCGAGGTTAGTTTAGTTCTGCAGTTCTTGTTTGTAAGAAGTGCTTTGAGTGTACATGAGATTTGCAACACCACAGCTGGTTAACCAAATACCCTATTTTGACCCATTCGTTATTTTTCTCAAAAATCTCAATAGTTTATAATATTTTAAAGCTTTGGGAATGCATACAGTTTTAAAAACATTTTGTAAACATGACTTTCCCAGTTCCATTAAATATATAAACTTTGTCATATATTTAATATAGACGTAATAACTGATTCCCTTTTAAAAACTGTTTAAAGATTCATCTGCGTCAGGAAACACTATGAATTCAGTGCTGCAATAATTAATTTGGTCGTGATTCCCCCCCTCCTCCCCCCCTGCAATTTTCTTTTAATTGGTGTGGAAATATCAGATTGGTGTTGCAAAATAAAATGAATGGATGGTTGCTTAATGAGAAAGAAGTAAAGGAATAAATGCCTCCTGTCTGTGTCTGGAGAAATCTGAAGATTTAGATTCCTTTTTTTCCAATAAACTTTTGAGCCACTGTACTGTATATTATGAGGAGGATGCATGTTCTCAGATACCTGACTGAATTCAGAAAGGTAAGGGCTGTGAAGATAATACTTCAAAAGTTGTTTGAGTTTGAATTACTAGGGGTCGGGAAAGAGAGGGTATTTTGGCTTTTTATGCCAAAATCTGTTGCTTGGTATTTGTTTTTTGCTGCTAAAATGTGTAACCTGAAGGAGAAGCAACTTTTGAAGTCCTGTTGGTGAGATGACATCCAATATTTGGGCATCTCTCTTTAACCCTTGAATGGAAAGTAAATCTTCATTTTTCTCCTGTTCCTCAAGTGTAATGCCTTTGGACCTCTGAATGAAGTATTTAAACTTATTGAGAAAAGTGATATTTTCGGTTTATTGACATTGGCTAGGAAGCAGTGTGTGGGCTGAATTCTTATCCCATCCCTGCTGCTGACTCACTGTGGGTTTCGGCAAGTCATTTAATCTCTCTGTGTATGTTTTCCCATCTGTAAAATAAGGATAATAATACTTCCCTACCTCACAGGGGTGTTGTGGGGGTTCTTGTTTTGTACAGGGCTTTGAGGATGCAAAGCGGTATGTGCCAAGTATTATTATTCTGCTCTCATCAAAATCAGTGTTGTGCAGACTTCCATGATATTGTAATGTTCAAAAACCAAATTCAGGTGACAGAGCTGACATCTCTTAACATTGACTACACTTCACTTCTCACAACCTTCCATAAATTAACTACAAGAGACAATACTGATTTCAGTCAATACCATAAAAAGGGCCCTCCTGGATATTTGATGTATTTATACAATACTTCTATTTTTCATATGATCATATGCTTTACAGAAAGTGTAAAGATGATTACAAGACACTACTTACATTTTCTGGAATATTGCTTCTGTTTTTATATCACCACACACTATTTACAGCCCATTAGCTTGTTCTCATTTCTTCAGAACTCTCCGATGGGCAACAGGGAATCAGAATAAGGCCATAACCCATGTTTACAAAAAAAAAAAAAGGAAAAAAGGAAATAGACAAAAGAAAACAGAAAAAATATTAAAACCTATCTCTTGTCAAGAGTAAGAGTGATAAGGATTTGGTTGTCTGTGAAAGTTTGACCTGATGTTGCAAAAATCAGGTTTTGCTAATGGTCTTCCATGATCTGCAATGGTAGTTTCAGGTTACAGGAGAGACTACCTTTTTGTTTAATTAGGTATTTGCCTGAGACAACTAGTAAATACAGTGATAAAGGATGGGCAGGGGAAATACCCATTTGTAGTTTCAGTTCATCCTTGTAGTGTTTACTCAACATAGATTTTTTGAATATTTTTGAGGGGTCTAGATGTTTCATTTAGATCATTTATAAGTAATTAGAACTAATTATTGGTATAATTTCACCTTCTTTTAAAATACAGCCATTTTCTGATAATACAGTGTTCATCTCTAGCAATATTTGAAGCCCACTATCTTAAGTAGATAAATAAATACACATGGTTTATCTCCTGTGGAATAAGTCATGCATACCTCTCTCTTTTAGCATGAAAATCATGCTCATATTTCAGGAGAATGTTATTTTAAAGTCTCATCTAAAAAATCCCAGTGTGTATTAAGAAACTGACAGAAAGTTAATTTTACAACCGTATTCCATTGTATTTTGAATTTGAAATCCTAGATTATCACTGCACAGATTTTAGTTTCACAGAAGGTTTTGAAGAGAACTTTGTTCAGCAATAAAACAGTTTCTTTCAATATGCTAAAATTATGTTGTAGAATTAAAATACTATCAGTATTTACCATATCCACCTATTTGCTTGTTCTGTCACCAAAATACTTTTATAGCTGTAGCCTTGAAAAACAATGTCAGCAAACCGAAATACTTTTGGAAACTTTTTTTATAGCTAAATATCACTCAATCTTTATTTGCATTCATTTGGTCTAAAGTTTTTTTTAAAATTCTGAACCAACTTTCAGATGACTTTGTAGTACTACTGCATTCACTTTTTAAGTAGGTTTTTATTCTTTGCATAGGTTTTTGGGTTGGTTTTTGGGTTGGTTTTTTTTTTTTTTTTTTTTTTTTTTTTTTTTTTTTTTTTTTGAGATAAGCACTGCATTTGAAGCAAGAATCCCCAAATGTGTAAATGTTTTACTCTTACAACTAAGCATTTAGAATTGGTGAAAGAGTTGAAAAATATAGCTTATTTTAACTCAGAATAAAACCCCAGTTTATGAATAATACAAAATTGAATTTGATGCATATAACAGAGAGACTGACTGATTTAATTGTAATAAACTGTAAATGGTGTTGCACAGTTGACAAACCTGTGTGTACTGTAGAAGGCCAGAGACTTGGCAGAGGATGTATCACAGGTGTACTGGTATTTTAAAAGGTAGCTTGCTTTGATTATAAACTCCACAAGAAATATTAATGCTGAGTATTTTCTCCTCGTTGTATCCAAACCAATTGTCACATAATTTATATATAAATTTTAATACCATTTAATCAAATTTGTAATCAGTATCAAAATGCTTTAAGAGTCTGTTTCTAGTATACCTGTAAAGTGGTGAGATTGTGCCACATAAAATATTTATTTTTATTTTTACTTATTTTTGAAACAGCTGTTTTAACTTAAATCTCACCTAGCATGATTCTGAAAAAAATCAGGGAGCACGTGGTCTCATTTATGTTACAGTAGTAATTTTTCATCATGTTACAAACTGTATCCTAAATGACAGGCCATTTTCATTCTGTGAAAGTAAATCACCCCATGAGAAAGATTGCGAAATCGATGCTATCTGTGAATATTACACCTACTGGACTTCATTTTATGTAATGGCACAAATCTGACTTTGCACTGAATACCTTTCTCACTTTCATCTCCTCTGCCTTAGTCAAAATGGCAACAGTACAAAAACTTTTATCAACCTCAGAATTTATTAGCTATACTTAAGCTGTTGAATAAGTCTTAAAAAAATATATATATTAAAAATCATACTACTGTTAAGTGGACCAAGTTTGGTGAAGGAGAATGTGAGAGAATGATTAAAGAAGGAACAGCTCAAGAACATTGGGAATGATAACTTTCCACTTGAGAACTTTTTTATGTTTTACTGTAATTTGTTTGTGGTTTTGGGTTTTATTTTTTGTTTTGTTTTGGAGTTTGTTTCTTTGGGGGGGATTTTTTTTTTTTTGGCGAAAGAAAATAGTAT
>NW_010422580.1:108689-120632 GCF_000710305.1 Buceros rhinoceros silvestris
ATATGAAATGTCAGATTTTATTGTATTTGCAGAGTATTAGCTTTGAAAATGAATAAAGAGAGCTGTTTGTAGTTTTAAAATGCCTTATTAGTATCAATTAGATATTTTCTCTATTTTTTGATGTACTTAGAGCTTTTTAAGGATAGACTTTAAAATGGCAGGACTTTTACAGTGTTTACATGCAAGTGCATTTTATAAGTGTCCTATATGTGTAAAATAGTATTTTGAACAGGAAGATGCTGGCTAAAGTAGCAGGCTGAGCGTTTTCCTGGTTCCCACAGTGATGCCTACATTGCTAGACTACAGTTTAGTATTGCTTTGTATCATGAGGCCAAGAAATTCCATGTTGTTTGTAAATAGAATAAATGAAAGGCAATAAAAAATTTATTGAACAAAAACCCTTTGTTTGGCCCATAGTTTGTTGAACCAAATTGTTTCTGTAAGTCCAGAATTCCTTAGATGACTCCATTCTTTTAACAACCAGTTATTAATAATCACATCCATCATTAATAGTTGCTTTAATGCTTGCACCGGGGAAGGTACTAATGCTTAATAGCAGTCAGATACTGATGCTGTGCACTGACTGTTGTTACAGAAATCTTTTACTCAGTTCCAAAACTGTTCATTGTTTTTTGTTTTCCAATTTCCTTCATCGACTGCTACTAACCATTAGTCGTTAGTCGTATTTTATCTCTATTTCTCCTGTTAACCGGTTTTGTGGGAGCGGGCTTCTCCTTCACGTGTCCAAATCATGATGGAGGGCTGTCATGATTTTATTGCATTCTGTAGATGGTGTCGATCAGTATGTCAGAATTAAACATGCTTGGTTTTTTTATTAGTTGTGATTAGTTTTCATGTTGTCATTAAGCCGTCACTAGCTGAAACTAATCTCTTCTCTATCTTTTCTTTCTTTTTTTGTTTTGTTTTTTTTTTTTTGTTTTGTTTCTAACCTCCCAGCCGCCACCGGCAACTAACCTATGACCTTCTGACCTCTGAACTCTTCACCCAATGATGACCTGACCATGCCTGCCTGCTGATCAGTTAACTGGTAAACGCCTTTGCTTGCCTGTCTTCAGTGCAGCGAGCTGGGGCACTTGTCCGTTCGTCTTACCATCTAACAAAACAGACAAAGAAATTGTTGTCCTCCAACTCCGCTTTTTGTTGTTCTCCTGTTTGGGTGAAAGTGGTTCTAGAACCTGCACTGAATAGTAGTAAAGCAATAAGGTCCAACTCATCCCTCCGCACTGATCATCCTCTAGTGTCCCGCCCCAAGCGAACGGTAAGGAGGCCTCGCATGAGATGGAGACAGATGTCCCTTAACTACCCGATGACAGAGGCAGTTACTGTGAGAGACTTCTAGGAATATTTTTCTTCTCAAAAAAAAAAAAAAAAAAAAAAAAAAAGTCAAAGCTCTCTCTGAATGTACTGTGCGATGATGCATCATGCATGAACCTTTGGTCAGGGATGTCATTGGGGAAGGGATTCCAAAAAGTATCCAAAATTTGATATGCTGTTTAGTCACTACCAGTGCCCTCAAAGGGCAGATGTTGCAGCCTTTTTTTATTGCCTGCCAAATTGGATGTTTAAAGGAAAGTGTGCCATGAAATGCATATTACGATGACTTTTCAGAACTACGTTAATGCAGAGAACAAAACAGCAACACTATTAAAGCAAAATCTGAGTTTAAATTATTTTAACCATATTTTAATCTCCTTGGAAGATTACATGAGAACAAGGTACATGCATTATGTGTCACATTACTGGGCAAACTGTTCAAATATTTTTTTTAAACCTCCCTGTATAGAGAAAAATTCATTAAGGATGTAAAAGCCATGCTTGCCTATTTGCTGTATACATGTAATGAAAATGTAGATAAAGTGTAGTGCATTGAAACAAAATGAACAAAAAAGTAGATACTTTTACTATACAAGGGTGCTGGTGCAGAAAAAAAAATATATTTTTGGAAATGTAGCATTTTATACTTTCAAGTGTTATAAAAAAAGAAAAAAGAACAAAGAAACCCTTTATTTCATTAAATGATTTTTTCTGGTGGTTGTCAAGAAACAAAAGACCAAAAGAGCCTTTTAGTCTTTCTTTTTTATTTTTTAAGTATTGGAATAAGTCTAAAGAAAAGGAAGTGCCTTATTTTCTTCACGGTCATTTAGTCAAATGTCTTGTATAATCAGCTTCTCCCTCAGACAAGTTACTGCATGCCACTCAGTCGCCCAGTATGTGAAAGAAGCTGTGAGGAAAGACAAATGATGAGTTGACCATATTAATTACCTGATTTTTGCCATACTAGTGTGATGTGACTTTGCCAAAATCTCATTAAGTAAAATATTTGCTAAGTTTTTGTCAAACCAGCCCATTGTTACTTCAACCACTCTACTTTTTAAATCATAGCGAATGCCATACTTGTGCAATGTAAACCAAAGGGTTCTGTGATACAGATTGTCTCATGCTCAAAGAGACTATTAGCTGACAAATGTTTTAGCTGACAAATGTTTGTAGAGCTGTAAGTATGTCATTTTTGTTCAGGGAGAGGAGTTTTCTTGATTTTGGTCGGGATAAATACACATCAAGTATAGTAGGCTTCAGTGTCACCCAGAAAACTGATGTTCTGTGGATAATGAAATTGAAAGTGCTTAGCGAGTTTTCAGTTACAGTCTGAGCGCATCCCCAGTTTTCACAAGCAGCTCCTGCAGTGGCAAACAGCATGCAAGTTACTTCTCTTTCAGCTCTTTTCTGACTATTGTTGGATCTGTCCGCTGGCTTTTCTTCTAAGATAAGCGGAAGAGGGACATCAGCTAATTGTTTGAAGTCTAGCTATACCTTGTTTTTAACCCTTATTTCCACATGAGAGTCGTATAGCTGGGCAATTGCAAGAGCTGAAGCTGTTGAACGCACAGTATTTAATTCTGAAAACATTAAGTATTTCTTTGTGTGGGGCTCAGTACTAAACTTGGCAAATATCAGGTGATAACTTTATTCCCCTCTTGTCAACTTATTCTCCTCCTGCAAATCTTCACAGCTTCCAAATGAAAGGTCAATAGTAAGCTAAGAGGGCTTACATTTTTAAGCACCTGCATGGTGACCTCATCTAACATCTTGTCTCACCTGGAAATAATTATCAGTTTATTTACTATGCAATAGACATTCATCCTTTCGTATTCAGCTAGCTTTTTGTTTATTGTGCCACTGGCTTTGTCTTCCTGTTACACAGACAGTTGTGTTGATTTTACTTACAGTATATGATGTGCCATTTTGATTTTATTTTGGTTGGTTGGTTGAATAAACTTGCGACACTCGAACATTTGAAGAGGGATTTGCTAAAACAATACCAGTATTTGATCCAGTTTCATCTCAACTATGATACAACCTGGACATTTTAGATGTTTATCAAAGGTCTTTTACTAGGGGGGAGGGGAAGTGTATGAAGTAGATGTGTGACATGTGAAAGTAATGTTTGCTCTGAACAAACTTCTGAAAACTTAGTTGACAAAATTTTGGATCAACTTAAAAAAAAAAAAAGCATGACTTTTGAAATCTCTGAATGCCTTGGTTCTCAGTATTATCATTCTTTAATGACTTTTTTCTTTATTAAAATGAGTAGTTTTAAGACTTCTTTCTGACAGTATTATGTAATTTTTTTAGAGTGGGTAGATGGGAGTGTCGCTTGTATGTAACCGTACAGATGACATGTATTTGTCTATTCTTTATTATCTTAGTAGTTTCATGCTATGTATGTACCATAACCAACCTATTGCCTATGAGAAACATGTAAGATAATGTATTTACAGCCATTGTTACAAGTTTATAATGTATTTTTCTATCTTGTTTTATATGTATGTTATATAACATTCAAAAGAATTTTTTTCCTGATTGAGAAAAAAAGGATACAAAATGCAAAACCCACAATTTTGATAACTGAAAAATTGCCAATTGTTTTGCAGTACTTTATTATATTGGGAGTGTTGTCTTTCTTGGGCTTTTAGTTAGCTACTGGATGAATACATTAGACATATTTGGGTTTTAGTTGGGTTTTTACATAGCTTGCATTTTAATTCTTTGGTTCTTTGCTGTTTCTATTAACCCATAGCATTATTTTAATAAATGTTATAATACCAACCTACTAACTCTGGACTATGTCTGTTTATTAACCATTACATGTTTAATTAAAATAAACACGTAAAGACGGAAGAATGTAAAGTCTTGAGTTACTGGACTAACCCTGAAGAACGTGACCACAGATAACACAGCGTGACTCGTTTTTATGTTGTTTGTCAGCTGACATTCTGCACACTACTATTAAGTTGGCTCTGGTCATTCTGGCCTTTTACCTGGGGGAATAGGTACCGGTAGAAATGGGAACAAAGTAACATTTATTGAGGCATTCTTCTTGTAGAGTCTTGCCACTTGCCTTTCAGCATCTGCGTTACTAATTCCACACTTTCTTTTTCTTTCTCTAAAATAATTACTGTCGGCTCACAGCAAAAGAGCAAGATGCCAATGTATTGGTAAATCGTGGCGGTGTACAGAAACCAGTTTGATTCTTTGTTGAACCATTCAGAGGTTGCAGTTAATCTCATTGCAATTTGTTGGGTTTGGCACCTGATTCGCTGTTGCATCACGTGACATTTCTAAGCACAAAGTGCTTCTAGATGGAATTTACCATGCATCAAAATACAAAATCTGGGGGTTTTCTTTGCCAAAAGTGCCTTATTTTCTTCATGCCACACTATTTTTAAGTGAGTTTATTTTTGGTAGTTCTGCTGTAGTCTGCCACTATCGCCTAGCTCAGGGGAGTACAAATTCTGTAAGCCAAAGGTCAAACTGGATCGTTTCCTAATGACTGCAGAAAGTACAAAAATACACCTTTCACTAAATTACCAAGCAACAGCCATTTCAAATTCCAGGGCTGCCTCTGTGTGATCTTTATCCCTGTGGATCACTGTAGCAACACAAACACAGGGAATTGAGATGGTAAAAATGCTGTTTTGAATGTACATCTATGCAAATATTTTTACAGAAACGTTTCTCAAAGCTTCTGCTGTCTGAGGCTCCTGTACATATCCCGGGTCACCCTCCTAGATTTGTGATCTGAAGTGGACAGAAATTGCAGCTAATGTCGAGGGAGATCCTCAATGAGGGTAACTCTTCAGATATCAACAGTTTTTGTGAAAGCCCAGCTTTTTCCTGTAGATAGTAAAAATTCAAATGAGGATTCTTTGCACCTGTTCAAATGCCTTTAATTTATGATATTTCAAACTGTATGTATCTTGAAATCGATGCAATATAAAACATTAATTTTAAAAGGACCTTACAGTATTGGTATTAATTAAAATAGAATGCATCTTTATTTTATGGAGAAAAATAGTCTAGCTCTGATGAAGATGTCTTAGTGCTCTAATGGCATGTAGTTCTTTGTTTTACAAAAATGTGTAGGTACAGCTGAAGTATTGATGCATTTAGAATAGTTTCACTTGTACAGAAATATTTTTTAATTTAGCAGATGATGAATATGTTGCTACCCTAAAAGTCAGCCACAGGCAGATGATAAAAAAAATCAGGCATTTACAACAGATAAGAGCAGGATCTTTTGATTCGATAATGGCACAAGAGACGTATTTATGGAATTTATATTCCTAAAGAAGTTTATCAGAGATGCACATTTAGACTTGCTGAAGTAATCTTTCCAGTTTAGGTAAAACAATTCAGACGGAACAAAATGATAAGTACTTTATATTGAAGGATACTTCTGTTCCCAGAACTATTGTTTTTCTGTGATACTTTTATTACTTTGTATTTTTATTAGATAGGAACCACTGTCATACTTGGTCCATACTGCATTTTCATCTGATTCTTCGTTATATGCAGTAGTGAAAGTTGTTGTAAGTTTTGAAGTACTTCAAAGCTGAAGGACAGCAAAAAAAAAAGAAAAACTCTGAAATCAACATTTTATACTAATTATTGTCCACCAACTGCATTTCTCAGTTTACTGAAGTGCCTGTCTGAAATTTTAACTATTTTATACTTTGCCTGCTTATAGGAAAGAAAGAAGCTATTTTCAAAACTGAATTTGAGGATGACTTCAGTATTGCTACATCACTGAAGCAAAGTTGTTCATTGCTATTATTCTGGGGTTAAACTGTCCTAACATTTGAAAGATCATACATTCAAGTCAATTAGAGAGTTGCTCTTCCAGCCAATAAAGCAGTGTTTACCTTGGGGTACAACTATTTGTTTATTTGTTTAGTAAGTCAGAATATAAACAAAAATGTAATAGTTCACTTTTAATAAGTGAACCGTTGTACTAAAGTACAACAAATTTGTTTTTCCCCAGAGTGGGGTGCTGGGGTGGGGGTGGGAGTTTGTATGTGTTTTATCAACCCAGAAAATATTTCATAATGAGTCTTCAGGGACATCTTTTGGATATTTTTAATGAACAGATGTTCAGTGTATACTGACAATATTGGTATTCTATTGGAAGATTTATTTTAAAAGTATGTCCAGAATCCACATGTAATGGATGCTTTATTCCCAGATTGTACTCATTGAGGGGGTCCTCTAAAAAGCTTTCTGCCCTGCAAATGCAGGGAAACATTGAAGTGTGTTGCCATCCGTTAAGAAATTACTTTAACTTGGGGAAAACGTGAATAGATGAAACCTAATTCTTTGTGTCTGGGTAAAAATAGCACATTGTACAGAATGGGGTCTGAGTAACACATTCCTAGGATTGAAAGTACATAATGTTACTGGAATTTCTGTTTTGTTTTTAATATATTTGATATATTTTTCTAAAACACTATTAATGGCATACTGTCCAAATAACGCATCAGCCGTAACGTTAACACATGGTGATCAATGTTGAATCAAACTGGTTAACACAAGTACAGTGCTCTTCCTTCTCTGTGCCTGCTCACTAATTGCAGGTGGAACGGTTCGGTGTAGGAGGTGGGTGTTGGGCACAGCGGGTTGCAGTGCTGATTTCTTGGTGCCAGCAGTTCGGATGTCCGTCTCTGACAACAGACGAACTGGGAGGAATCTGACTCCCAAGGCAAAGATTAGCCGAAACTCTCAGAAGAACTAATTGAAAAACCAGAAACAGCAAAACAACATATATCCGTATATGCTTTGAATTGTATTATGGCAGTTTGTGTGAAACATTTAAGGTTTTGTTTGTGCAAAATAATGTATTCTGAGGGGAAAAACAAACATGGACATTGCCAAAACACATGTAAATAAAACACCACTTATGACTGTACATTATGTGCAATAAAGTTAACTGGAAAAACTGCATGTACTTTATCCTCAAAGCAAACTGACAGCCCTCAAAGCTGTAGCTCTAGTTTTATTTTCTGAAAAGTTAAATTTTATTCTGTATCTAAACAGCAGAATAAAGAATGTACATTTTTCACACTTCAATTTTCATTAATGCTTTTAGCAGTGTTGTGAAAGATGTTAATTGTTGAAGAGGCTTAAATTTTCATGGTCATCTGATTACCGTGGATTTTTTGCTTCACAGTTTCTTACTGCCTGTGCTGTTGTCTGTAGCTATAAACCAAGTGAGTGTGTATTGCATACCATAAACATGCAGTACACATATTGGGTGTAGATTTGTGGATGCACCAATTCTATTAATTTGTTAAAGACGACCAAGTGATTTTGATGTTATTTTACTTCTGTGAGCATCAGTGTTGTAATTGTTTAGGGGGGAGGTTCTGGTTACTATAGAAAATGAAGATAATAAATTTGCCACCCTACCTACTATGAATCTAAGATGAGAAACTTTGGAAAAGAAATAGATTATGATGTTTTAACATTTTCATTAATATTTATGTGGTGATACCTGGTTATATTTTAAGAAAATTTCTTTTCCAAGGTATTCTTTGCTAAAAAGTCCTTCTACTTTACAGGGCTCAAATAAAAAATGGTTTGCATCAGAAGTGTGCAACAGTTAAGGTTAACGATGGCATCTGTTGGAGTCTGGTACAATAGGGGAGAGGAGGCTTTACCTGAGGAGGTAAAGCAGCCCTCAACATCTTTGCTGTTACTCTCGATGCCAAGGCAAGGATGCCTGTGCGCTGCAGTCCTGGCTTGAAGTGTGGGCACAGCCGCTCTTTCTGTGCTGTCTTTGGCTGCGCTGTGTGTCAAAATAACGAGAGGCATTCGTACCAAAGAGTGCAAAATGCAGCATCTGAAATGACTGTCTTTCATTTTGACATTCAGGTCTGCCAACAAAAATAGAGATATTATCCAATTGTTTTCTCAGTATCCGTATCAAGTTCTCAAACAGTTAAAAATAGATAGCTGACAGTTCCTGTTGAGTTGAACTCTTCTAAAAATTATCAACTACAAATAACCCCTAAGTCCCCAAACCTGTACAAATAACATACCATATATTTGCCTTATTAAATTTCTGTACTGCTTTTCCAAACTGTTTTCATCTTCAGCAACAAACAAGGTTGGCTGCTTTGAATAGTACAACTGGATAAACTCTGAGGTGAGGTTCAAGGAAAAATAATGGCACACCTTTCAGCACTGCATCATTTCAGCAGCTCGTCAGTAAATTAAGGTGCTTTCTCTAAATTGTATTTATTTGTGAACTCCTTATGCAGATGAGGCTCAGCAGAGAAATGACTTTTTTAGTGAGACCTTTTTCTGAATGAATTCTGTGCATTTTCAGATCACCAAGGGTGACCATTCTGGAACAGGTGGTACTTCCACGGCCTGGAGATAGGAAGATCCCAGGTCTTCTTGCTGTAGATCAATGCAGCAAGTAACTGTCTCTCTGTAACTTCTGGTTTGCCTTCCTAGTCTCTTAAATTATGAAAATGAAACCCAATCTTTTGTATCCAGATCTTTTTAATATGAAAGAGGTATCAGTCTGTACCTTGTAGGGCAGTGTTTTAAAGGTAGCAAGACTACTATGGGAAGCACATTAATATACAATAAAGACACTAGGATCACTATTTTGGGGTCTTATTCTATTATGTGCTTTAGAAATGCACAATATAATAGTGTAATATTTACAGTATTTAAATATTAACATAATAATAGTGTAATATTTACACTATTTAAGGTTGTTAATTGTGTACATCTTTCCAGCTATGATTTCCAGACAAGATGGAGTTCAAGAGACTAAGAATGTACCTTGTACAGTTGGGAGGTAGTGAAATGACAAGATGCTGTAAATCACTCCTACATACATGCCTTTTCACAGAGCACCACCTTTTTCAAGGGAAGGCTTTAAGGCCTCAGATGCTTGGCAATACATGGTAGAATTTTGATGCAGGAAACATAGTTTATTTGTTAGCCTACCTGCTAATCTCCAAAAGTTTAAACATCTGTTACCAGGTCTGAGATGTTACTGCATGTTAATTGCCATGGTAAAATCATGTCTTATTTTTAATGCGGATGCAATCTGGAGACCTTCACATGCATGCTGCTCCAGTAGTTCTCTGGATCGTTAAATAGGGGGTGGATCCAGTACTGTGGAGAGGGCCACAAGGCCATTACTTGCATGCTTTTGTGTGATTTTTCCCATATAACCTTAGTGATGAGACGATTTTGATTCTTTCCCTGAAAGGCAATGAATGAAGCAGATCTTCAGCTTTGTTTCTGGGAGAAAGTAGGAAATGTATACCTGTCTGGGCTGAAAGAAGATACAGAAAATAACAATATTGTCAGAGCTTTGAATCCTGCCCTGAACAGGTGAATAAAATTACTTCGGACTTTTTATGAGCCAGAAGGAAAAGACAAACCTAAACAAGAGCAGCAGTGTCAAGAAGCGCATGCTACGTTGACAAGAAGCTCATCAGAGACTGTAGGCTGGAATTCTAAGTGAAGAAAATTGAAATTATCTCAGTCCTTGAATGATCAGCCAAATCTGAATTTCATGTTCTTTTATTCTAAGGTTCTGCCCTTTGGTGCTGTCTTATATTTCAAAGACAAAGTCTCCCTTCATTAGGATGGCCAGGTGGCACGGTTTGATATTGGTATAAAAAGGCTACAAGCAAGTCTAAATCAGGATATGCAAGTGTGATATTACTCAGAAAGCCTGTTTTAAAGTGACTTTGTCCCAGCAGATGGAAAAGGAATGTCTCAATGGAGAGGGCACAAATCTAACACTTGGAACCTGGTTTTGAGATGATGCTTCAATTGCTGATGATTCATGCAATTTGGGGCAAGACCCTTGCAGCCAAATCCACAGAAAATCCACAGTCACCTGAAGTGGGAATTAGGCTTTATTCAGATGTTGTAATAATGCAGTGTGATTACCTACATTTTCATCAGAAAAGTTTTTTTATGTTATTTTATAAAAGAAAACACCATTACCTTATCTTCTTCTGTTTTTAGCAACAGCATCAACAAAAATCCCTGCTACCCAGAGACCACATACCTGCTCAAGTGCAGTTGGGAAAGTACAGGTCAATAAATCCCTGTCTTTCAACCACACCCAGAGTAACTAGCTTAGCAGCTCAGCTGCTTGGAGATATCTCCCTGTTATCATGTGCACAGCACGTATGGTCATAACTGAGCCCTTTGCATTTCCCAGCTACCCATAAAGAAGCTCGGTACAGTTTCACTCAGGTACCTTTGTTGCTCTTGTTCTGAATCTTTGTACCTCAGTTCCCCGTCGGTGAGATGAGGTTAATAGGAGGACTCCAGCAGAGTGTCCGCTGTGGATGACTGCGTTCAAGACTCTGCAGGGCTCAAACAGTGCAATGCTGAGTGCTCTCTAGTATCATCACAGTGTCCACGTGTCTAATGATCTTGAATGTACTTAAAAATAAAGCATGTAAGCAAAACAAAATACCTTTGACTTCTTACTCAGTCAAACCCACAGTATAAAAAGATTGCACGACTTCATAGGCCAGCTGAGTCCTAGGCTCAGACCCGATCGCTTCAGTGGGTACCAGCAGTGCCAGAAATGGCTGCGTCTTGCTTTGGCTTGATTTCTGTTCATGACTTTCTCCATCCTGCAGGCTCACTGTGGATGGACTGAGCTGCATTCCAGTTTTCCCCAGTTGGCAAGTCTGAGGAGAGACGAAGGGACAGAGATGCAGCTGCAGGGAACAGTGCTGCTTTGTCTCTTCCCTGGTGGAATGTAGAAGTGGGGAGAGGTGATTGCGCTTGAGACCCAGGAGGACAGGCAAAATGGGATTGTATTGCAAACCTGCCTGGTAGAAGTCAGAATTTCCTGGTACAACACGGAAGACAGGCATGACAATAGCAGTGAAGTCTCTAACACCCTGTGTTTTACTTTTTGGATTGTTAGTATCATCAGACAGAAAATACCAAGATTTTTTGCTGCCTTTTGGGAAAATGCTAATCTGCTCTGAGAACTCTGGAGAGTCCAGCACACAGATACTCTCACTGATCCTTGTGTGCTGAGGTTGAATACCTTTGATTTTTTGTGTATAGCAATCCTGATACTGTTACAATACAGTGATGATTTAACACATGATGCTGTTTACAAATCTAGATCTGTTATGATACACAGTTAAATTCAAGGGGCTGGAAAAAGATGCAGCGAGGCAGCATTCTGTGTTACTGTTAAACAAAGGTGTGTGAGTGGTTTTGGATGTAGGAGAAGATACTTGTGACATACACCATCTCTATTTGAGAGCTAAATTTTAAAATTGGGCTGCTTTTTTTAAATTCAGGTTTGCGTGCTGGATGTTGCCTGTTGTTCTCTTGGTATGGCTCTTCCTTGACACAAAAGTTATCATACAAACACCAGATATCCTCTGCAATCATGTGAGGTTCTGATTGTTCAACTCTGAGGCTACCACATGATTTTTGAAACTGAAATGCTTTAAAATAATTAACTCTGATGCAAGAACAGCAATGTTTGCAGCCTCAGGCTTGTAGCTGTGAATGGTTACATTTGGGATGCCAGTTTTGCAGTGAGCTTTCCACTTGCTTCTGAGGGAAAGA